>NC_041397.2:146417283-146452283 GCF_900747795.2 Erpetoichthys calabaricus
TCTGTGTTCAGCAGTGTTTCCCAAACTCGGTCCTGGTGAACCCCTGTGGATGCAGGGTTTTGTTCCAACCAGATTCCTAATCATTAATGCCGGTGAAACTCATCAGGAATAAGTCAGTTTTTCAAACGCAGCCTTGTAGCAGATTAGTCTACCAGGATGTAATAATCCGAGATGAATACGCGTCCCCGCGCTGAGTGAAAAGCCAATGTATATTGAGTCTAGAAAACATGATCAGCAAGTCTTTGATAGGCTGCAACAAAATGAAAGAACGGGCGCATTTTTTTTTCTTACAAGCTGGGTGGGCGGGTGTTAGTTAATTAGTTACTCGAAGGATTTCAAGATTTAATATGCACAAGCGGTAACACTGCAAAAGCAGCCCAAACCAGAAAAGACGGCTGGCAAAAAGTGGCCGACAAATTAAACGCATGTGCATTGTACTTACTGAAAGCAGCATTACGGATTTTGCAAATGTTCATTTTTTCACTCTGCTTAAAAAACATTAAAAAAGCGGCGTGATTATGCGGCGTATACTACGCCGCGGGTTGGTATGCAGCGTTTAAAACAGTTTGTCGTGGATAATTTGCCATGTTAATTTTTTTCCCTGTGCTTAAAAGACATTAAAAAAGTGTTTCTCAACTGCGACTCCGGAACATCTCAGTACGCAAGCTATATTAAGCGTCAACAACGAAGACTCGCTACACCTTAATGAACAAGTGCTGAAACTTATCCCTACCGACGAAGTAACTTTCACCAGCGTGGCCTCCATCATCACAGATGATCCCGCTTTCAGTCACGGACAATTGTATGTTGCTCTCTCCAGAGGTCCATCATTTCATTCACTCACAGTGGTATCCACAAACCCACCCCATTTGGACAACTGTGTCGTTCAGGAAGTGTTCACCCATCAATACATAATTATGCGCCGTATGTTACAACGCGGGTTGGCTAGTATATAATAAAAAATAAACTAAACTCTTTTGGGGCTCCCCCCCAACGGGATGACATGCTGAAGAGCATCCCAAAGTTTGATTGCCGCATCTGTGTAAGATAGCCTGTTGGATGCCGGGGCAACTGTGGGCTCCCACCACTGTGGCAGCTCGCCGCAAAAACAAATCCAAAAAGATTGTGGTCACGCTATGAGCACCTGCCGTCTATGGGTGATGCAAGGAACATTATAACTGTAGGGAACAGTATTATTTGGCCATTAACCTGGCCATGACCCTGCCTGTTTGCTGTGTCTGTGTATAGGAGAGTGGTAGATCCCGCTACAACAAATAACCTTGCTGTTCCTGTTACAAGCTGAATAAAGTTGGTTTTGCTTAAAGTAATGCAACTCAGCCTGGGGTGCAAGACAGGGACTCGCACGTCACAATATATGTGTGTAATCTCTAAAAGTGTGATACAAGGAAATGAGAAATTTAAATTTGACAAAATTTAATGCACAGATCCCGGGTCAAAACTGTTGAAATATTGCATTGTCACTGGAAATCAACATGTGTGCAAAGTCTGAAAGAAATTGGTTTGGTAAAAATGGGTAAACAATTGATTGGAAAATTTGACACAGAAGGCAACTTGAATAAATTTGCGTAGTAATAATTAAAGACTTTGATAGTTTAGGTGAACAGTTTTATTGTGTATTTGTATTTACTTATTTTTATATACAGTACTGTGCAAAAGTTTTAGGGAGGTGTGAAAAAATGCTGTAAACAAAGAATGCTTTCAAAAATGTAAGTGTTAATCATTTATTTTCATCAATCAACAAAATGCAGTGAATGAACAAAAGAGAAATCTAAATCAAATCAATATTTGGTGTGACCACCCTTTGCCTTCAAAACAGCATCAGTTCTTCTAGGTACACTTGCACACAGTTTTTGAAGGAACTCGGCTGGTAGGTTGTTCCAAACATCTTGGAGGACTAACCACAGATCTTCTGTGGATGTAGGCTTCCTCACATCCTTCTGTCTCTTCATGTAATCCCAGACACACTCGATGATGTTGAGATCAGGGCTCTGTGGGGGCCATACCATCACTTCCAGGACTTCTTGTCCTCTACGCTGAAGATAGTTCTTAATGACTTTGGCTGTATGTTTGGGGTCGTTTATTCTTCTGCAGAATAAATTTGGGGCCAATAATACGCCTCTCTGATGGTATTGCATGATGGATAAGTATCTTCCTATATTTCTCAGCATTGAGAACACCATTAATCCTGACCAAATCTCCAACTCCATTTGCAGAAATGCAGCCCCAAACGTTCAAGGAACCTCCACCATGCTTCATTGTTGCCTGCAGACGCTCATTATTGTACTGTTCTCCAGCCCTTCGACGAACAAACTGCCTTCTGCTACAGCCAAATATGTCAAATTTTGACTCATCAGTCCAGAGCACCTGCTGCCATTTTTCTGCACCCCAGTTCCTATGTTTTCATGCATACTTGAGTTGCTTGGCCTTGTTTCCACGTCAGAGGTATGGCTTTTTGACTGCAACTTTTCCATGAAGACCACTTCTGGCCAAACTTCTCCGGACAGTAGATGGGTGTACCTGGGTCCCACTGGTTTCTGCCAGTTCTGAGCTGCTGGACATCTTCCAATTTCGAAGGGTAATAAGCTTGATGTGTCTTTCATCTCCTGCACTAAGTTTCCTTGGCCGACCACTGCGTCTACGATCCTTTCTTTGTGCTTCTTCAAAAGAGCTTGAACAGCACATCTTGAAACCCCAGTCTGCTTTGAAATCACAAGTACAGATGCAAGCCAAGTGTAATCAAGAGTCTCCGGTTCGATCCCCCCTCACTCCTATATTTGCCGTTTTCAGTAGTAAGCTACTCTTTTTGTTAATATTATACAGTACACACATGCACTTGGTTTGCGTCTGTACTTGTGCTGTTACTTAGATCGGGGGGAGGGGTGATCTTAGAGCACGTGAGCTTATTCAGTGCAGCCGGAACAACGCACATGTTGATCTTTTTTTTCTTTCAGTACATGTGCCTTCCCTGTTTGTTTATATATCTCTGCCTGTCTGTCTCTCTCTTACGCAGTGCTCTGTCTGTCTGTGTGTTATGGATCTTAAAAATAAGTTACAAGGACAGTTGTTCATGTTAATTGCAGTCTCAATTGTTAAAATATATTTTAAAAGGAGCATCCCACATGAAAATATAACGATCTCATTAACTGACAGTGCATACCAATTTATAAATTTTATGTCCGTTTTGAGGTTAAAAAGAAAAAAAAGTAACACTTTATCCCCAGCTGGGAATTGAACTCAGGTCTGTGAGGCACGGCAAAGTTGCTGCGCTCTCAAAGGCAAATCTTAGCATGCTATGCCATGGAAACTGTTGTCATCATTGAACCTTTTGTGAAAGTGTCTATTTGATCTTTGGAACTCAGGCTTTACACATTCTATAGTTTATGCCTATATTTTGTAACATTTATTATTAAAATGTAAAAAAAAGTTTGTTTTAACAATGTGTTTACACAGATTACTGTAGAAACGGAACACACATGAAATGCGTGTGTTCCAAATAACGATCTATTATTTCCACTCTAAAACTCCACTTCACTCCCAGATAATCAATCAAGGCATGAGCTGGGAGAAGTTCGTGCACGTTCTAAGTCGGTGGGGGGATGGAATAGCTGGCTGCTGGCAGCTTGTCTTTATCAGCACATTTAGAGGACAAAAGACGCTGGCGGAGAGGTGTGAACAGATTTAAGGTGGGCCGGATCTACGAGTTTTTTCGTAGGCTCTGGTAATTCTAGTGTTAAATATAGGACATAAGGCTTCCGTAGGTCTGGTTATGAAGGAAATAAGTGTACATTTTTAAAGGGATAATGGGGGGGGGGGGGGGGAATTTGAATCAATGATCGATATTGGCCTAAAAAAAACCTGATTGGAACAACCCTAATTTTGTTTTTTGTTATCGAACATATGTAACAACATTGCATATGCTTAGATTAAAATTCCAGGTACTTTTTGACTTTTGATTTGGAAATGAATTGCCTGTATGTGTGATGGTGGATCCTTGCGGACCGAGAAGCCATAACGAAAGGTGAACATGAGAAGTGGCATAAACTGGCAGGGATGGGGCTGGATTATTATCCCAATCAAGAGGAAAAGATTAACACTAGAATTTACAAAACAAAATAGGCTAATGGAGAGGTGCGAACGGATTTAAGGAGGGCCAGGTTTGTATTTTTTCGTAGGCTTCAGGGATTCTAGTGTTAATCCATGGATTGGGGGAGGTTGTTTTTCAAGAACAGTATGATAGATGGCAGTGCGGTGGTGTGGACTCAGTATAGACACCCGGAGGGATCCATGTGATTTGTAGCCCTAAGGGATAACCTTTTCAGTGTCCTTGTGTGCCGCCAGAGGGTCCTGCAGGGAGAAGGACTCCCTGTTTTGGGGGCTTCCACTTGACCTGGAAGTGCTTCCATCGGGCTCTGCCCGGACACCAGAAGTACTCCTGTGTCTAACATAAGAGGATGCCATCCAGCCTTCTCCAGTTGAGTCAGAATTGGGAAACAGTGGGCAACATTCAGCTGGAGGTGGAAGGAGAAGAAAATATTTGTTTGTATGACTTTTGTCTATGTTTCATTGTATTTAGTGTTTGTTCAATTAAAATTCTTATTTGAACCAGTGACTGGGGTAGAAATTGGGTCTGGGGATTGGGGATCAGTGGTGCCCTCTACTGGTTATATTTGAGATAGTTAGCAGGATTTGTTGGCTCTTTGGTTGACAGGGGCAGGGAAAAATTTGTTGTGGCGAAAACCCCTCAGACACAACTAATTACAGAAAAATAAATAAAAAAAATAAGTGACTGGTGTCCTGAAATAATAGGAAAGACATACACAAAAAAGAATGGGAAGTCTTCAAGGAGAAAGTCTCCTGGTGACTTTGCTCAGCTGTGGAGCTATCTGGTGGGGATTGAAGATGACAGGATTGCAAGTCAGGCCACTGAATGTCCCTCATGCCAAGGACAGAAAAGCTATTTGGACTCGTACATGCAAGATGACCTTAACAAGGGTTTCAGTGAATGATCTGATATGGAGGTATGTGCCACTGCCGCGGCAGATATACCAGAGGTTAACACAATTTGTGTGCAGTTCTCATATCTCCTAGACAGCCGGGATATGACTTATAACCTATTGCATTAGTTTCCCTTGGACAAGATGGCAACGAGGAGTGGAAGAGCCAGTCTAGTGGCAAGAACTTAGAGTCCCTATTTGCAGACAACAGTCACATGCTCAAGCCTACTGATCTCTGTGAAAACCACAGTAGAGATAGGAGTATAGACCTTTGGTTTCACACTACTCCTCAGGAAGTCCACAAAAGAATAAATTTCCAGTAAGTGACTTTTTTTGCAGGAAAAGAGTGGGTGTTAGGAATTATGTCTGAAACCCATCGATTAAATTGGGAAAGATGGGACAAACCGGTCAAGTTGAGTACCCTATGAAATACACCTCCCATCATGCCACAGTCAAACCAGTAAAGCAAGAGCAGCCAGGGTGCACGTCAGATGACTTGCATATCCGAAGTCCTGATCAACAGCAGCCGAAGGCACCTGAATACCAGATTGACCTGTGGGAATTCGAAGAGTTACTACAACTGGTGTGGATGCTTCACTCGGTTCTTAATTACATGGAAGCCATCATTAAAGGAATTGAGCACCACACAGGTATCTCTCAGAGCAGATGAAAAATATTTGAGACATCTGGAAATAGGATGGTTGCCCAGTGTGGATTCAGCTATATAGGTGATTGATCTCTGTATAGTACATAATAAACACAGTAGAAAGAAAGCTGTCGTTTCAGGTAGGGTTGCCAATGTTTGTAACCGTCATCCTTCCTTTAAAAATATATATAGAAATGTGCTCAAGCTAGTCACAATCTGTGCTTAAAGTTATTATTGTCATTGACGGATTCCAGTTTTGATGACTATCAAACATATGGCTTTAAAAGGTTGAGTGTCTTCAGATCAAAAAAAAAAAAAAGTCATATGTGACTTGAGTTACTTTTCTACCTCTTTTTATCTGGATTTATGTGTAACTATACTTTCTGCAAATTAAAATTATGAAACGTTTAGGCTTTTTAATTTATATTCCTTATCAAGCCATGTTACTGTGCTTACGTTTAAAAAAAAAGCATTTGATATAGATAAGAAAAACTATCTGTAATCACTTTTAAAATCTTTAAATGGAATGGGGGGTGGGGTGGCAGTTGAGAAATATGAATTTTAGTGATGTGTAGTTTAGTTAGTACTAAACATTTTAAGACTGAAAAAATGAGGATACTTTAGAATATTTCAATTCTTGGAGGTGGTACACCAAGAGGGAAGGTTGAAAACCCCTGGCCTAGAGAGAATATATGACATTTAATCACATACTGTATGGTTCTGTAGTCAGCTGTAGTTGAACATTTTGCTTTGAGTTATATGTCTGTTATGCAAAATCATTCTGTGTGAATACTGTACAGTAACTGAGGTCCAAAATTGGCCTCTGCTTTAAAGCATTGGCTTTATATTAGTCTGGGCCCTGACCAAATGGTATAACATTTTGTGGATGGGCTGACTTAAAGTCTAGGAATTCCTGATCTGAACTATCCCATTAATGATGGTTGAGAAAGGCAAATTGTGATGGCAATGTCTGATTTGTACTTTAATCTCTCTGGGAGAGTTTTAAAATTGTGGATACTTGCAGACTTCGTGCAGGAAAATTCAAATATTGCAGAAGTACAATTCACTTGATTTATCTCTGAAGAGAAAAAAATGCATTAAGCAGTTGTTAAAAACTGTACTGGGCAGCAAAATGCTTAGTGTGCCCCAAGTATGACTGTACTGCCAAACGTAGAGAAATGAAGCAAGACATATAAGCCTTAAACAGAACTTTTCTTAAACAAGTACTTCTCTTTTCTTTAATATCAATTTTTTCTTATTTTTTTGTGAAATGTTTTGCTTTGAAATTTTACTAAAACTTTTAAAAGAAAGATATTTGGTCTGTGGAATTATTTGAACATCTGTCACACTATTGCCCGAATCATCCTATGAAGCAAACAAAAAGCTGCAGAACTTTGGTAATTTTAAATGCAGCTACATTTTTTGTCTGAAAACTGTCATAAGAAGGCTTTGAGCTAGAAACTTTCATTTGAGGACTTGAACTAATGATGTACTGTACTCTTCTATTTATGCATAATTGGAACTGAAAGTTAAAGGTGCTCATCCAGAATTTAGAGACTGATAGACAGAGGCATCACAGACAATTGTGTCTATTGTTGACATAAGATAAAGAAGCTTGACTTGCTTTTTCTGGAGAAAGATGGGAATGTTGTGATTGTGACTTAGCTGCATTGTGAAGCCCTTGCCTGGAAACGCTGTGGGTAACTTGTGTAGGATGTCCGAATTGAGCCTAAGTGAAGCCAGAGGGAGTGACCTGAGTACAGGCTCAAATGAAGAGCATTTAAATATACTTTGTGATCACATAAAGGAAAAGCATGTTCATCTTTTTGATCTTGTGGCTTAACTCGAATGCCTTAAAGGCTATCTGACAAATTTTCCCTTAATATTGGAGCTGCATGATATGGACTTTCATGTTAAACTAGTTGTACTTGAAGAGCTGAATAGAAGGATATTACCCTTATTGGGTAAAGATAAGGAAAGGAAAAAGACAATAACAACAACATTTATTTATATAGCACATTTTCATACAAAAAGTAGCTCAAAGTGCTTTACGTAATGAAGAAAAGAAAAATAAAAGACAAAATAAGAAATTAAAATAAGACAACATTAGTTAACATAGAAAAGGAGTAAGGTCCGATGGCCAGGGTGGACAGAAAAAACAAAAATAAACTCCAGAAAGCTGGAGAAAAAAATAAAATCTGCAGGGGTTCCAGGCCACGAGACCGCCCAGTCCCCTCTGGGCATTCTACCTTACTTCGAAATCTAAATTTTCCGATGATTTTGGTGTGAGAAGAATGGCATAGCTTTATGAGTCTGGCAGAACTTGGAGTTCAGTTAACGTGCAGTTAGCTACTTAATTCCAAGAGATATTACTCCAGGATTGAGCCCAAAGCCTCCACAACTGCCGCTGCCTTTTGACGGCCAGTCGTCTTCAGTACCGGTCATTCCAGCTCCGTGATCGCTCGACTGGAGAGACCGCTTTCTTCAGCTACACCGAGTGTCGGCCAAACACTCATCAGCAGGGGTTCACCTCTCAGCTGCCTGCCTTTGCTCCATTGAATCTGCTCTCTCTCGCTCGCTCTCCTGCACCGGCTTTCCTCTATCTGCTTCCTTCTCCATTAACCTCCCATTCTTTCCTGTTCTCCCCCTAGCCGCCTCGCGCTCCCATTTATCATGGGGACGTGGATTCGATGTGGCAATTAGCAGTTCCCGGGAACAATTACAGATGCAGATGACTCCTCACCTGTGCACTTAAGCTAGAATCGTCCACATCACGAATTCCCCGGGAACTGATCGGCCACACATACTCGCTAAGCCGTGAGTGCGGCGATTATTTAAAAAGTGGCCTTTTTGACTTGAGCTGGGGACCCGCTACACCACACTGTCCAGTCGTTGTACGAGAAAAACACGTGTGTGAAATCGTGGATGAAGCCTTGTGGATATGGTTTCTTCAGTACTGTTAAAGAGGTACAGTACATTCCTTAGAAATATTTTTCTACATGAAAATAGGTATGCATCGGATTAACCAGCCAAAACAGCAACCGGCCATGGGTCTAGTCCCGAGGTGGTCGGTTAAGAGGGATTGTACTATATATGTATTCAAATTAGGGTGCCAGTGAAAATCAAAGTTTTTTTTATTTTCTCATGTCTTAGCCCCCAGTTTTGTTCCTCTAGTTACACTAAATTGCACAGTTTTATGACAGTCAAACAATATTTACTGGTGGCACAAGAGATCAGATATTTTCTATATTCGCTATACAGAAAAGTGCATGCTGATATGACTGTACTGTCCAGCTCTTCAGAGCTTTTCAGTTAAGTTTTTGTTGGTGCTGGAAACTGTTTGTGATGGTCTTCTACAACTTGTAGGAGGTACTGTTTCTGTTCTTCTTGGTTTGTGATGGCTGAATTGAATGACTGAATCAGTGCCACCCCTCTCTCCGCTGCATCATTGACCACTTTCAGGTGTTTGACATTGCACTGAGCTGAAATATATGCTTCATTACTGTCCCATGAATCAGGATCGTCCATGATGAAGTCCTGTGAAATCTCCATACAAGTGAAAAACTTCCTTGTGTTATGTGATACAAAATGTGCCAGCTGGGTTTCAGCTTTCCTCAACTGTTGCTCGTACAGATGGATCTTCATCACCGTCCCTGTTTAGTGTAGCAACCAGTTCTCTTTTTTCTGTCACAGACAGTTGAGTATCAAAAAATGCAACCCTAACAAGTTTCACTCAGGTACCAAAGATAGCGTGTAAAAGTCTGTATTGCTGTATTTGCAACTGTTCTGTTTACATCACGGTACATCACCAGGGCTTTCAGCAGCTGGAGGTCATTTCGTGGAGCTGATTCTAGGGAGGTACAGGTGTACCATGCTTTGATATACACCTTCACCAGAAACATGTTGAACTGCTGATCTTCTGGGTTTCACTTTCTGCAGACCTTTCCATTTCATGTGCTGCTGTTTGATTTTGTTTATTATATTGTACTTTTTTTTTTTTTTTTTTTTTTTTTTTTTTTGAGTAGGGATTTGTACCATCTGCCAGAACTGGGTGACCTTTTTTGATGTTTCAGCAGCACTATCCTTGACTGTTTTCTTTTCAACAGTATGCAAATGAAAAAATAGACTTAGCACTTGTCTGTTAGAAAGTAGCTTACAGCCAGTAAAGGTCTTGGAGAGTCCTCCTATAAGGCATACACCGTGTTGTGATTGCCTTGACATTTTATCTACAACTGATGTCATCTTGCTTAAATCCTTCACCTATACCTGTTATGCCAATTTAACAGTGTTGAGTAATTAGGACTCAGTAAGTTTATAATTTTGGTACGGCTTTGTAGCAATCTAAAGATGCAGATAGAAATAAGAAATAATCCCATCCAGTTTATAGGACTATGCTATGCAAACAGCCTAACAGCACTGTAACATTTTCGTCTTGTTGTCTCACAGTTCCTCTGTTTTCACTCGTAAGGAGTATTTATGCCTGTTACTGATAAAATACTCCACACAGGTTATTAACCTTTAACTTTGGGAACTGTGACTGAAATCTGTCTGTATGAGCATATAAAAAATATCCGGTTTTTCATTTATTGCACTATTTTACGTTTCTTACACAAGTGTCACAGCAACAAAAGTAAACACTAGTCATAGAAAAACAAACTAGGCATAGATAAAAACAATACAAATTTATTTTAAAAGCTCAGTTATGCTGTATATTCCAAGTACAACACCTGTCAATAACAAACATAATAGTTGCATGAAAAGGGGATTTTACAATAAATACTGATGACTTCAGAAGCATTGTGCCACCAGTAAATGTTGATATATTCATCTCAATTTTTTTTCATGTATCATTTTTATGAAAAGGAACATTTTTACAGGGTAAGACTTCACAAAATAGATACGTCACTTTTTCGCATATTGTTCGTTGGCACCGTAATACACAGTATAGTCTGTCCCAAAACTCACACGTTTTATTTTACTGTTCTTCCTACAGACACAACACAGTGCACAAATCACCACCAATAAAGCTCTCAGTCCCTACTTTATTTTCTTCTGCCTACTCCACTCCTCACTCGCAAGCTCCGTCCTCTTCCACTTGGCTCCCCGAGTGGAGTGAGGCGGCCTCCTTTATATTGCACCTGATCAACATCTGGCAGCACTTCCGGGTGTGGTGGAAGTGTTGCATGTGAATTCAGCTCCTCTTCTGGCAGCACTTCCAGGTGTGGCGGACGTGCTGCATGCCAAGGCTCCACCGCTGTCCAGGAATAAATTAAATTAATAAATGCAAAGTTGTGCCAACGTCCTTTACTTTTAAGTGCTTTTTGTGTGTAGAGAAAATGTTCTATAAATCTATACTTTTTAACATTATTCTTTTCATTATTATACAACTTTGATTTTAATTCTTTATGCACAGTTTTCATTTTCTTTAAAAAGTCTTAAGTCTTCAGTGCATTTATAGCAAAATAGTTTGGTCAGCTTTTGGCACATTTTATTGGAGAAAATTAAGTACTGAGTTACATTTTTCCATCGCAGCTGGCAGGAATATTACATTTCTTAAAGGAAGGAAAGTCCTTTTTTTTTTTTTTTCTTTTCAGCCGACACTGAAGTGATGATATCCATTTAGTAAGGAATTCCAAGAGTTTCATTTGGGCAGTATTTCTTCCAATCTTAAGGAAGAGTAAAAGAGGAGAAAAATCTAACTTTACAGACATAACTGCAGGAGCTTAAAAATTTGTATACTTTTAACAAAAGTGATTTAATAAGACTTCCTTGTTAGGAAGCACTTGTCATTATAGTATTTGGTTAAACATGAACACGAGTGGTGCTGTGCAGGTGATCAAGTAAACTTTGTTTGCTGCAGGCAGTCAAGCAAAGGGTGAATATTAATAGCCTGAAAACTACGCTTCTCTGAAACAGAACTCTTGATTGTGATCTTGATTGTGACTGTTTGCATAGCTTGTAGTACAGCACTTGTAACTGTTTACACATTTCAAGAAGATATACTAATCAAGTTGATTAAATTGATTAAATACCGGAAACATTTTACTTAAAAAGAAATAATGGAAAAGAACACAGCATGTATGTGAATGATTACTAGTTAGGCCAATCCCAGACATCTCTCATGCTCTGGGTATTCAGACCTGGACACTGTTTTTCACCTGTTGGTTTTAAGACATCTGTGTTGCTGTCCCTGCCTGTTGGTGTGACTGCAAGGTCGTCGTCTTCTTCTTTCAGCTGCTTCTGTTAGGGGTTGCCACAGCGTATCATCTTCTTCTATATCTTTCTGTCCTCTGCATCTTGCTCTGTTATACCCATCACCTGCATGTCCTCTCTCACCACATCCATAAACCTTTGCTTAGGCCTTCCTCTTTTCCTCATCCCTGGCAGCTCTATCCTTACCATCCTTCTCCCAATATACCCATCATCTCTCCTCTGAACAGGTCCAAACCAACACAATCTCACCTCTCTGACTTTGTCTCCCAACCGTCCAACTTGAGACGACCCTCTAATGTACTCATTTCTAATCCTATCCATCCTCATCACACCCAGTGCAAATCTTAGCATCTTTAACTCTGCTACCTCCAGCTCTGTCTCCTGCTTTCTGGTCAGTGCCACCGCCTCCAACCCATATAACATAGCTGGTCTCACTACCATCCTGTAGACCTTCCCTTTCACTCTTGCTGATATCCATCTGTCACAAATTACTCCTGACACTCTTCTCCACCCATTCCACCCTGCATTCACTCTTTTTCACCTCTCTTCCACAATCCCCATTACTCTGTACTGTTGATCCCAAGCATTTAAACTTATCCACCTTCGCCAACTGTACTCCCTGCATCCTCATCATTCCACTGACCTCCCTCTCATTTACACACATATATGCTGTTTTGTTCCTACTAACCTTCGTTCCTCTCCTCTCTAGAGCATATCACCACCTCTCAAGGTTCTCCTCAACCTGCTCCCTACTATCGTTACAGATCACAAAGTTATCAGCAAACCTAGTCCACGGGGCCTCCTGTCTAATCTTGTCTGTCAACCTGTCCATCACCATTGCAAATAAGAAAGGGCTCAGAGCCGATCCCTGATGCAATCCCACCTCCAACTTGAATGTATCCGTCACTCCTACCAGAGACCTCACCATAGTCACACTTCCCTTGTACATATCCTGTACAACTCTTACGTACTTCTCTGCCACTCCCGACTTCCTCATACAATACCACAGCTCCTCTCGAGGCACCCTGTCATATGCTTTCTCCAGGTCCACAAAGACACAGTGCAAGTCCTTCTGGCCTTTTCTAAACTTCTCCATCAACATCCTCAGAGCAAACATTGCATCTGTGGTGCTCTTTCTTGGCATGAAACCATACTGCTGCTCATTAATCATCACCTCACTTCTTAACCTTGCTTCCACTACTTTCTCATAACTTCATGCTGTGCCTCATCAATTTTATTCCCCTGTAGTTACTGCAGTCCTGCAGATCCCTTATTCTTAAATATTGGCACCAGTACACCACTTCTCCACTCCTCATGCATCCTCTCATTTTCCAAGATTCCGTTAAACAATCTGGTTTAAAAACTCCACTGCCATCTCTCCTAAACACCTCCATGCTTCCATAGGTATGTCATCTGGACCAACGGCCTTTCCATTTTTCATCATCTTCATAGCTGTCCTTACTTCCTCCTTGCTAATCCGTTGCACTACCTGATTCACTATCTCCACATCATCCAACCTCTTCTCTCTCTCGTTCTCTTCATTCATCAGCCTCTCAAAGTATTCCTCCATCTGCTCAACACACTCTCCTCGCTTGTGAGTACATTTCCATCTTTATCATTTTAACCTGCTGCACATCTTTCCCAGCTCGGTCCCTCTGTCTAGCCAATCAGTACAGGTCCTTTTCTCCTTCCTTAGTGTCCAACCTCTCATACAACTCATCATACTCCTTTTCTTTAGCCTTCGCTACCTCTGTCTTCACCTTGCGCCTTATCTCCTTGTGCTCTTGTCCACTTTCTGCATCTCTTTGACTATCCCACTTTTTTTCTTTGCCATCCTCTTCCTCTATATACTCTCTTGTATTTCCTCATTCCAACAGCAGGTTTCCTTTTCCTCCTTCCTCTTTCCAGATGTCACGCCAAGCACCCTTCTTGCTGTCACCCTTACTACATCTGCTGTAGTTTCTCAGCTGTCTGGTAACTCTTCACTGCCACCCAGTGCCTGTCTAACCTCCTCCTTAAACTCAGCCTTGCAGTCTTCCTTTTTCAACTTCCACCATTTGATCATTGGCTCTGCCCTCACTCTCTTCCTCTTCTTGATTTCCAACATCATACAACAGACCACCATCCTATGCTGCTTAACTACACTTTTCCCTGCCACCACTTTGCAGTCTTCAATCTCCTTCAGATCAACTCTTCTGCATAGGATTTAATCTACCTGTGTGCATCTTCCTCCACCCTTGTACGTAACTCTATGTTCCTCCCTTTTCTTAAAATACGTATTCACCACAGCCATGTCCGTGGATTTGACAAAATCCACTATCCTCTGGCCTTCTTCATTCCTCTCCTTGACACCATACCTACCCATCACCTCCTCGTCTCCACTGTTCCCTTCACCAACATGCCCATTGAAATCCGCTCCAATCACCACTTTCTGTCCCTTGGGTACACTGTTCATCACTTCATCCAACTCACTCCAAAAATCTTCTTTCTCACCCATTGCACACTCAACTTGCGGTGCATATGCACTAACAGCATTCATCATCACACCTCCAGTTTCCAGCTTTATAATCATTACTCTGCCTGATGCACTCTTCACCGCCAAAACACTCTTGACATACTGTTCCTTTCAGAATAACTCCTGCCCCATTTCTCCTCCCATCCACACCATGATAGAACAATTTGAATCCACCTCCAATCCACCTGGCCTTACTCCCCTTCCATTTAGTCTCTTGCACGCACAATATATCAACCTTCCTTCTCTCCATCATATCTGCTAACTCTCTCCCCTTACCAGTCATACTACCAACATTCAAAGTTCCTACCCTCAGTTCCACTCTCTTTACTTTCCTCCTCTCCTCCTGCCTCTGGACACATCTCCCCCTCTTCTTCTCCTTCTTCTTCGGCCAACAGTAGCCCAATTTCTGCCAGCACCCTGTTGGCTAACAGTACTGGTGCCAGTCGTTGTTAACCTGGGGCTCGACCGATCCGGTATGGAAATGTGTGTTGTTGTCTGCATATTGATTTGGCAAAATTTTACACCGGATGCCCTTCCTGACATAACCCTCCCCATTTATCCGGGCTTGGGACCGGCACAAAGAAACACACTGGTTTGTGCATCCCCTGTGGCTGGGTTGGTGTGACTGCTAGGTAAAGACAGAAAATCCCAACATAGTCTGCGGTAATAGGCAGTAGCTATTACTATGTAAGTGGTATTCTTAGACTTTTTTTGCATTACCTGGCACTGTATTAATGAAATTTGTGACTTATGTTTGCTTGTTTCGTATTTGGAAGTAGTTTAACCTGCATTGCTGGTGGTCATAATTTCACTTTTTTAAAATACACTACACTTATAAATGTATCTGTTGTGGCTTCTTGGTTTAACATAACCTTTGTATTTGTGTTCTGTAACTGAGAACACCAATTCCTCTTATGTTCTTGGCTGGCATTCAGACTTAAGAGCCAAGTAGTAGTGTCGGAGAACTTAGTATGGGAACTAGGCAGGTAGTTGAATTGTTGTCACCACCCATGACCACAAATGGAGCAGGCAGTGTCCATGAAGGTTACTCATAATCACCACTTTAATATTTTTTTGTGAGAATACATTTTTCTGTTAAGGTAATGTTCTTTTCATTGAACATTAATAGATGTAATTTCTAAAATTTAAGATGTAAAACTGTAAAAGATGTAAATCCTTGAAGCCTACGAAAAAGTCCTCGTACAAATACATCCTTACAGGTTTTTGCAGGAATTCTCTGGGAAACCTGAAGGCCTTCTTAAGAGGACAGATTATCTCATATCTTTCCCACAGAAATAAATTAGAAACCAAGAAGGTATCTGAGCTAACCAGCGAAATTACTAGACTCCTTAGTGCCAGGTGTCCAAGTGAGGCACTTCATAGGAAATGGCAGGCTCTGCATTTAGAACTCAACCTCTTAACAACTAAAGAAACTGAACAACTCATTTATAAATCGAGACATCATTATTTTGAATAAAGAGAAAGCTAATACGATCTTAGCTCAACAAATCCACAAGCAAGAAGTTCACAATGCAATCCCAGCCATCACCAACACAAACGGAGACAAAATCATTGACCATAAAAATATAATGCACACATTTCGAGACTACTATAAGTTCTTGTATTCTACTCAGCTTAAAGAAAAGACACAATCTAATGAATTTCTGGATGCAGAGGAATTGGATAAACCTCTGGCAATCTCAGAATTACTAGATGCTATAAACTCACTTCAGAGTGGGAAAGCAGCAGGCCCTGATGGCAACCCTGCTGAATTTTATAAGAAATTCTCAACTCGGCTAGCTCTCCTTTCATTAGCAACATTTACAGAAGCTAGAGACAATAAATTTCTACCTCAAACTCTTCACCAAGCGTTAATTACCATATTTCCTAAACAAAATAACATAATTTATTTATATAGCACATTTTCATACAAACAGTGTAGCTCAAAGTGCTTTACATGACGAAGAAAGAGAAAAAAGACAAAGTAAATAATTAAAATTAGGGAACACTAACTAACATAGAATAATAGTAAGGTCTGATGGCCAGGGAGGACAGTAAAAACAAAAAAAAAAAACTCCAGACGGCTGGAGAAAAAAAAAAATCTGCAGGGGTTCCAGGCCACGAGACCGCCCAGCCCCCTCTAGGCATTCTACCTAACTATATTCGGGTTTCTCATGGAAGAATTTGATGATGATTGCCATGTGAACTTCTGGACTTTAATCCATCAATGTAAGGACATCACGGTGCTTTGATAGGTGGTGGTGGCGCAGATCGCCACCACAGAAAACCAGAAAAAGAACATAAGAGTAAGTAGGTGTTAGTACGGACTTTGGAGCCACCATGAATAATAATAATTAATTGAATACTGTATACAGAGCATCAGGATTTAACTAAGATGAAGCTATGAGAAAGCCATGTTAAAGTAATGTGTTTTCAGCAGTGTTTTAAAGTGTTCCTGTATTAGCCTGGCGAATTCCTATTGGCAAGCTATTCCAGATTTTAGGTGCAAAACAGCAGGCGGCCGCCTCACCACTTCTTTTAAATTTAGCTCTTGGAATTCTAAGTAGACACTCATTTAAAGATCTAAGGTTACGATTTGGAGTGTAACACATTCCGAAATATAAGATGGAGCGAGATTATTTAAGGCGTTGTAAACCATAAGCAGTAATTTAAAGTCAGTTCTAAATGACACAGGTAACCAGTGTAGTGACATGAAAACTGGGGCGATGTGCTCGGATTTTTGTTTCCGAGTTAAGATTCTAGCAGCTGCATTCTGCACTAGTTGCAATCAATTGATGTCTTTTTTGGGTAGTCCTGAGAGGAGTGTGTAACAGTAATCTAGCCGACTGAAAACAAAACAGTGAACTAATTTTTCAGCGTCTTGCAATGTTATAAGAGGTCTAACTTTTGCTATATTTCTTAAGTGAAAAAATGCTGCCCTAGTAATCTGATTTAATGTTATTTAAAATTCAGGTCAGAGTCAATAGTTACCCCTAAATTCTTTACCTCTGTCTTGACTTTTAATTCTAATGCATCAAGTTTAATTCTAAAATAAGGACTTATTACAATGTGCATCATACAGACCAATTTCACTTCTGAATAATGATGTTAAGATTCTCCATCCGTCTAGCTAGGACTTGAGAGTAAGTGCTCCCTTCAGTAATATCACAACACCAAACTGAATTTATTAAAGGCAAACACTTGGCTTCCAATCTTCGACGCCTGTTTAATGTAATATATTCACAAACGTAGTCAAACACCCTGAAGATGATGATCTCATTTGGATGCAGAAAAAGCATTTGATATGGTTGAATGGAACTACCTTTTCACTACATTGGAGAAACTTGGGTTTGGCCCTAACATTTGTGTATGGATCAAACTGCTGTATTCCAATCCAGATGCTTCAGGTTGTATTAACAACATTAATTGAGACTACTTTAAAGTAGAACATGATACCAGACAAGGATGCCCCTTGTCACCACTGCTTTTTGCAATCGCCATTAAGCCACTGGCAGTTCGCTGTCAAAATGCTTGAGATAAATGGGATCATCAGAGAAAGACTGGAACAGAAAATTTCTCTATATGTAGATGATATGGTACAGTATATATTTTTCTCTATATGTAGATGATATGGTACAGTATATATCGGATTCACAAAATACTGTGCCTACAGTCCTAACAGAATTTCAAAAGATTTCTTGTCTCAGAATTAATTTGAATAAAAGTGTGCTCTTTCCTGTGAATTCTCAAGCATACAATATTAGATTGGATACCTTCCCTTTTATCATTGCAGATCAGTTTAAATACCTAGGGGTAAGTAAACATCACAAGTAAACATAAAGCTCTGTATCAACAAAATTTTGCCATTTGTATGGAAAAAATTAAGCAAGACTTGCATAGATGGTCAACCCTCACTCTAGCTGGAACAATTAACATTAAGATGAATATCCTTCCTAAGCTTCTCTTTATTTCAAAACATTCCAATATACATCAATACATTTTTTAAGAAATTAGGTTCAACCATAACTTCATTTATATGGAACTCGAAACATCCACATATCGAAATGGCAACCCAAGAAAGACCTAAGGTGGCATGGCTCTACCTAACTTTCAGTTTTATTACTAGGTGGCAAATATACAAGCTATGTAAACCTGGACATGGACACAAATAGATGAACATACAAAGGCTTGGTCCACAATAGAAATAAAATTCTGCAGTACTTTTTTGTATTTCTTTTTACCCCAATAAATACAAGTTATCACCAATATACTAACAACCCAGTTGTGCTTCACTCAGTCAGATATGGAACCAATGTAGGAAGTATTTTAAGATAGAGAAGCTTTTATCTGTGGCACCTCTACACGAGAACCACCTCTTTCCACCCTCTCAAACGTGTGCAGTTTTTAATGTCTGGAAAACATTCGGAAATTAAATCCCTTAGAGATCTGAACATGGACAACGTCTTAACATCGTATGAACAATTACACTCCAAATTTAACTTTACAGCAACACATTTCTTTCACTACCTTCAAATTAGAAAATTTGCTAAACAAAACCAGCTGAATTTTCCTGATCTCCCATCCACATATATTCCGGCTTAAAGTGGAGAAGGACAAACAGTAATTGCCTTTACTACACCATTGACACAAAGACTTAGGATTCTTCCAGTTGAGCAAGATAACTCTCCTATTCTAAGTCAGTGGGTGGCTGAAGATGTTATACTGTTTGAAACTGGAAAAAATCAAATTTGCACTTAGAGAAACTGTACAAAACCTTTTCAGTACCTGGTAGAATCTAATCAGACACGGGGAGAATATGCAAACTCCACGCAGGGAGGATCCGGGAAGCAAACCAGGGTCTCCTAATTGTGAGGCAGCA
Organism: Erpetoichthys calabaricus; assembly: GCF_900747795.2. Classification (NCBI taxonomy): domain Eukaryota; kingdom Metazoa; phylum Chordata; class Cladistia; order Polypteriformes; family Polypteridae; genus Erpetoichthys; species Erpetoichthys calabaricus. Next base: position 146,436,552 of record NC_041397.2, read on the forward strand.
GCGCTACCACTGCGCCACTGTGCTGCTCTAATGACATGGCATTTTCTAATAATTGCATTTTCATGCATGGATGTGTGTATATGTGTGTGTGTGTGTGTGTGTGTGTGTGCGTGTGTGCATGAGAGATGCAGAGACAGATTTGATATCATTCATAGTGATTACTGGTATATTAAATAAACACTTTTGCAAAGCTACAACGAAACAAGTGTGTTTTTATTCAAGAATAAAAAAATAAATACCAAGAAGACATGATTTACCATAGTTTGTGTGTGTCTGCTAATATTCCTTGAGCGATATCTTTTAGAAGTAGCAAAACTATACCGGCTGTTACAGACTCAAAGTAAAATGAATGTTTATAACAGCAGCTCACTACTCAAAACAGAAAATGTGGGGAAGACCCAGGATCGAAGCCGCAACCTCTTGATTTAGAGGCAGCCGTTCTTACCTCGATCCCACCCATGCAATTGATAAGTTAGCTTAAGTTTTAACATATTGACAGCAACATATAAATTGAATAATTTATTTTTCTTTGTTTATATTCTTGAATAAAGGCACACTTGTTTTGTTATACCTTTAGTGAAAGTATGTGATATTTGAACTTCAGTCTTCACACATTTTCATTTTTACCATAACATGAAGAAAGTTCCTGTTTTAGTTATGCATTTAACATTTCTTGACTCACATTTCCTGTCATTCTACATTAATCCAGATCGTTGTAGGCAGAGAACACACAAGAAATGCATGTATTCCAAATAGCAATGTTTTCCCTATACAATGCCAGGCACCTCACACCCAGATAAACAGACTTGAGCTGGGGGGAACTTTAGCTGCTTTAGTGGAGAATGAGATGCAGGCTTCTGGCTGCTTGTGTTGATTTGCAAAACAAAGATACTGATGGAGAGGGGCAAAGGAATTTAAGGTGGCCTGGCATTACAACTTTTTTCGTAGGCTTCAAGGATTCTAGTGTTAAAGAATTGCTTTTAACAACCACTGGAAACAATCCCAAATATATTGCTATTAATGTAACATTTATCAGAAACTTAGTGAGTAAACACTTTTGAATAGGCTTCATTCTGAGTATTGTTTCACAAATGAATAATCAAACCTTTCTGTTGACAATGACATCTTAAACTCACAATAAACTTAAATATTTTTAGATAGATAGATAGATAGATAGATACTTTATTAATCCCAAGGGGAAATTCACATACTCCAGCAGCAGCATACTGATACAAAAACAATATTAAATTAAAGAGTAATAAAAATGCAGGTAAAAACAGACAATAACACATATTTAAATTCACAAGTGAGAAGAAACCTGAATACTGCGAAAAGCAATCCTTGGCATATAGTGAGCAGAATTGAACTCATGTTCCTTGTACAGTGAGGCAGCATTATGTACAACTGCAACAATACAGCTAATGTGCAGTAATTTTTTTTAACATCTTTATTTGCATTTTTAAGAATTTGTTGTAAAAAAAAAAAAAAAAAAAAAAAAAAAGCTTAATGTGTGGCTAATGCTTTTTGTTCCACAACATTTGTTCCAACAACAGTTTTTCCAGTTAATACACATTTTGGTAAAGAGATGGGCTCAGCACAAGTAAAACTAAGAAATAGCGTCATTATTAAATGGGGGATATATTTTTTGATGGATGTGTTATGAAGTCATTGACTTATTTATATCCCTACTTTCAGCATCCTACAGTGCATCCGGAAAGTATTCACAGTGCATCACTTTTTCCACATTTTATTCCAAAACGGATTCAATTCATTTTTTTCCTCCGAATTCTACACACAACACCCCATAATGACAACGTGAAAAAAGTTTACTTAAGGTTTTTGCAAATTTATTAAAAATAAAAAAAAATGAGAAAGCACATGTACATAAGTATTCACAGCCTTTGCCATGAAGCTCAAAATTGAGCTCAGGTGCATCCTGTTTCCCCTGATCATCCTTGAGATGTTTCTGCAGCTTAATTGGAGTCCACCTGTGGTAAATTCAGTTGATTGAACATGATTTGGAAAGGCACACACCTGTCTATATAAGGTCCCACAGTTGACAGTTCATGTCAGAGCACAAACCAAGCATGAAGTCAAAGGAATTGTCTGTAGACCTCCGAGACAGGATTGTCTCGAGGCACAAATCTGGGGAAGGGTACAGAAAAATTTCTGCTGCTTTGAAGGTCCCAATGAGCACAGTGGCCTCCATCATCCGTAAGTGGAGGAAGTTCGAAACCACCAGGACTCTTCCTAGAGCTGGCCGGCCATCTAAAGTGAGCGATCGGGGGAGAAGGGTCTTAGTCGGGGAGGTGACCAAGAACCCAATGGTCACTCTGTCAGAGCTCCAGAGGTCCTCTGTGGAGAGAGGTGAACCTTCCAGAAGGACAACCATCTCTGCAGCAATCCACCAATCAGGCCTATATGGTAGAGTGGCCAGACAGAAGCCACTCCTTAGTAAAAGGCACATGGCAGCCCGCCTGGAGTTTGAATAGGCACCTGAAAGACCCTCAGACCATGAGAAAGACAATTCTCTGGTCTGATGAGACAAAGATTGAACTCTTTGGTGTGAATGCCAGGCGTCACGTTTGGAGGAAACCAGGCACCGCTCATCACCAGGCCAATACCATCCCTACAGTGAAGCATAGTGGTGGCAGCATCATGCTGTGGGGATGTTTTTCAGTGGCAGGAACTGGGAGACTAGTCAGGATAAAGGGAAAGATGACTGCAGCAATGTACAGAGACATCCTGGATGAAAATCTGCTCCAGAGCACTCTTGACCTCAGACTGGGGCGACGGTTCATCTTTCAGCAGGACAACGACCCTAAGCACACAGCCAAGATATCAAAGGAGTGGCTTCAGGACAACTCTGTGAATGTCCTTGATTGGCCCAGCCAGAGCCCAGACTTGAATCCGATTGAACATCTCTGGAGAGATCTTAAAATTGCTGTGCACCGACGCTTCCCATCCAACCTGATGGAGCTTGAGAGGTGCTGCAAAGAGGAATGGGCAAAACTGGCCAAGGATAGGTGTGCCAAGCTTGTGGCATCATATTCAAAAAGACTTGAGGCTGTAATTGCTGCCAAAGGTGCATCGACAAAGTATTGAGCAAAGGCTGTGAATACTTACGTACATGTGCTTTCTCAGTTTTTTTTATTGCTAATTTTCAAAAACCTCAAGTAAATTTTTTTCACATTGTCATTATGGGGTGTTGTGTGTAGAATTCTGAGGAAAAAATGAATTTAATCCATTTTGGAATAAGGCTGTAACATAACAAAATGTGGCAAAAGTGATGCGCTGTGAATACTTTCCGGATACACTGTATAAAGCATATCACAACGTCAAACTGTCTAAGTAGGACTGAATTCTATAAATGCTATCCAGTTCTAGTTTTTATTTGCAAGTGTAACTTAACCTGCTGAGAACTGAAACCTTCTTTGTGCTTTGTAATATATAGAATTTTATACATTATCCTTTAAAAAGGTTAAAGTGTACAATAGTAGAAGCAGTACTGCTTTGAAGGCAGTAGTGCTCTCTCATGTTAATGTTGTTCATCTTACTTTAATTAATTAAACTGGAATAGGACTTAATATAAATCTATTAACATATGTTAGCATACATGATTTTATGGCCAACCCTAATAGGCTAAACCTATGCAGTTTTGTAAGATACTGAAGATTAAAGTGTTAGAGAAATTAGTGAAAGTGTGTGTGATGTTTTATCTCATTCCAAAATTTTCAGACCCTTAAATTTTACCAAACATTAAAGGCAATTATTTTGCAACTGCTTTTGTTTCATAATGTTATTCATTAAAATCCAAACTCAGAGGGGTGGCCCAGACTAAACTTTAACTGCCTTTGTGACTCTTTGTACTCAGTGCATTTCTACACTTTCTGCTAATTATTGTCTAAAACTTAGACCCACTTCACTGGATATAAAGTGATCTTGCACAGCATGAAACATCATGTTAGACCTGGATGCCCTAAAGCATTCACTATACCTTGAATTATTTTGCTGAAAGAAATGAAGTAACATAGAAATAACATTTTTAATGTTCATGTATGGGAAAGTAGGTCTATTGGGCTCTTGGTATGGCCACTAATTAGAAATGCTTCCCTGTTATCTTTTTCACACTAGTGTTTAATTTGAAGTTTGTTAAAGAAAATGAGTATAAAAAAAAAAAAAAAGAAAAAAAAAAAAAAACCTTACGGTTATTATAACATAATCATGTGGTGTCCGTGAATTAGAAAACCAAAAAGGAGTACTGTGTTTTGTATGTTTTTTTTTTTTTTTTTTTTTGCCAATGGCAGTTCTTAATTTTTAATTTTAAGTTTTATTTTTTCTTTTACTGTTTATACTGTTATTTAGCTTTTTAAAGACTGAATTCATAACTTGCTAAGAGGGCTTTGGTCAGTAGCATTAGTAAATGCATTTTTTCGCAGTATACTGTATATAGTGTGTATATGGTCTCATAAAATATAATGTGCCAACCAAAAAAAAAAATTCAGTGACCTCTGGTCGCAGTATTTCATGCGTGTGTTACCGCATTGCAAGCTTGGCTTGCAAAAGTGACCAAAAGGTGGTGCACATGATGTATCATTTGTTCATGGTAAATTGCTTAAATTATTCTTGTGCTTTATGCATTTAAATATTTTTAATAGGAATTTTTACAGCTATTTATTTACTGTTTTGGAAACATTTTTGAAGTGTACAGTACGTTGTGATTTTTATTTTTTTATATACCTTATAGAAAGTTATGCTTTACACTTTCTCTGAAAAGTTGTTTTCACAGTGGAGCAATGCTTATATTTTAGAAACCTATCAATAGTAAGCATAATATTTAAACTGTCAATCTTAAGTTATTATCTGTAATGATTTCGTTCATGCATCAAATTATAGAAAAAGACACAATATTATCCACTTCAATAATGGAGTTACTTTTGATTAGTTATTTCTCACTCCTTCACCTCCAAACAGCTAACGTGTGGTGAGCACACTGGTGCAAAAAGGCTGCCATCATCTAGGTGGATACTGCACGTTAGTGGTGCTTGAAGTGACTCCCCACTCACTACATAAAAAGTGCTTTGAGTAATGAGAAAAGCACTATATAAATGTAAAGAATTATTATTATTAAACTGGAGTATTTTCCTGCTTTATAGATTCAGCAGAAATATGACACATGCAACCTTATTTTTCATTTTGCCTTTGTTTTAGGAATTGTGTCAAGACAGCAGCCTCCAAAAGACATGTGTTGGTTGAAGTAGCTAAGTATGCCTTCCTGACACTGAAAATGCTCTTTAAAATGTCAATTTTGAATTTGTTATAATGGTAAAAGAAAAATCAGAAATACAGAAAACACTTCCCATTATGTTTAATGAGAAAAGAAAACTGCTTTTATTTGCTAGTGAAGCAGAACAGGATCAGGAACAGAATAAAATTTTTAGGGTACTAGAAATGTTTTTAAAATCCTGTTTTTAGTATACCTGCTAACCAAAAACCAGAACAGTGCACTAGAAAAAATATTTTTATAAATGATCCAAACTAATAATGAAAAATTTTACAAATGCTGAATGAGAAAGTGATGTGCAAAATACAGAACTACTACAGCATGTCTGGAGTAACAATGCCAAAATTAGTGCACGGTTATAAAAAAATAACGGACTGCTCTTTTACAATCAAATGTCAGAATTTGCCTTTAAATAAGATTTTTTTCATATAGATGTGAATTATATTATGTTTAAATAGTAATGTTCGTTCTAACAGCCCTAGTGGAAGTAGATTTAGGTTTAAATTTGAGTATGATCTGATTAACATTGGTAACCGAAGTCTGTATTTCTTTATGGTATGCCCTGTGGGTAAAATGTAGATTCTGAACAAAATAAGCCCCAAAACTGAATCTTGGGGAGCACCGAGGCATTCTGGGACAGGGTGATATTTGTTATTGCCCTTGAACAGTCTGAAAAATAGGACTTAAACCAGTCAAACATTGTACTAGTTAGGCTGAGGCAGTTTTCCATACAGTTAATTAGAAGGGAATGGCTGTCCATGTCAAATGCAGCACTGAGGTCAGAAATAAAGTAATTCATAACCTTAACTAGGGAAGTTTCAGTACTGTGTCTAGTTCTGAAGCCAGATTGGAATGTGCCAGAAAGATTATGGAGAAATGCATGATTGGGTAATTGAGAAGAGACAACACATTCGGGGAATTTTAGAATGAAATGGAACATTAGAGGTTGTTCTATAGTTGAATAGGTCATTTAGTAACTTGCCTTGGGTTCTTGAGGAATGGTCTGATAGTAGTAATTTCCAGTGGTGAGAGTTTGACTGTTGTGATAATAGAGAAAATGGACGATAAACAATTTTTAAGGATGAAATTGGAGAAAGGGTCAAGAATGCACTTGGAAGCCTTCATTTTTGAGACCAAATACAAAATCTTTTTCACATTTACAGTAGTAGAACTCAAACACAAGAGGGAGCACCAATTGGAATATATCTAAACTGGATCAGAGGAAGAGGGATTGAAGAAAGAACAATTTATGTGGTCTGTTTTATTGATGAAACTGTTGAAAATAAGCTGCACTACAAAAGAACAGACTGATTTATTAGTCCGTTTAAGCAATTTTATTCATTATACTAAATAAAGGTTTAGAGTTGCTGGACTTTGAGAGTGTTATTTTATACTAATTAATGTTGTTCAAACATTTTTCTACAAACAATAACACCAGATGGTTTTATATTCCCAATGAATTTGCCTTACCTTTAGCTGTAAATCCATGTAATTCACTTGAATGGAGAAGTTTTAACAAAAGAGAGCTATTTTTTTTTTTCTTTTATGTGGGTAAATTGATCCAAGTAGATGCAAATGTAGAATTGTATTGATGTACAAGCTTCCAGTTCTCAATTCTAACAACTGTGTTAGAAAAGAGACCATGATTAATATTTTTGCATGTAATAAGTTTTATGAGAAGTGAGGGAACTTTTGAATTAATGAGTTTATAACTGAAATGCAATATTCAATAACTACAAGATTACAGCAGTGCAAATCAAATCCAGAATATAATTTTTCTTGTATGTAGAAAATTGTACTTCATGTAAGAGTTTGAAACAATCAAATATCAGAAAAAAATATCACTGTAAAGCTACAACTAGAATTGTCAACATGGATATTATGATTACCACACAAGATCACAGAAGAGGAGATGGAACTGAGAAAAGTAAGAGTTTAGCACATTCAGTACAGAACACAGTGATGAATTTGGGTGACCGATAGATCAGTACAAGTAAAACTGGAGAAACACATAACTTTAAGCAAATGTCATTTTAAAGATGGTACACTAGAACACTTCAGGAGGAACAGTGTGGTTTTCGTCCTGGTCGCGGAACAGTGGACCAGCTCTACAGCCTTAGCAGGGTCTTGGAGGGTGCATGGAAGTTCACCCAACCAGTCTACATGTTTTTTGTGGACTTGGAAAAGGCGTTTGACCGTGTCCCTCGGGGAATCCTGTCGGGAGTGCTCCAAGAGTATGGGGTACTGGACCCCCTGAGCTGTTCGGTCCCTGTACGATCGGTGTCAGAGCTTGGTCCGCATTGCCGGCAGTAAGTCGAACCCGTTTCCAGTGAGAGTTGGACTCCGCCAGGGCTGCCCTTTGTCACCGATTCTGTTCATAACTTTTATGGACAGAATTTCTAGGCGCAGCCAGGGTGTTGAGGGGGTCCGGCTTGGTGGACTCAGGATCGGGTCACTGCTTTTTGCAGATGATGATGTCCTGTTTGCTTCATCAGGCCGTGATCTTCAGCTCTCTCTGGATCGGTTCGCAGCTGAGTGTGAAGCAGCTGGGATGGGAATCAGCACCTCCAAATCCGAGACCATGGTCCTCAGCTGGAAAAGGGTGGAGTGCCCTCTCAGGGTTGGGAGCGAGATCCTGCCCCAAGTGGAGGAGTTCAGGTATCTCGGGGTCTTGTTCACGAGTGAGGGAAGAATGGAGCGCGAGATCGACAGGCGGATTGGTGCGGCGTCCGCAGTGATGCGGGCTCTGCATCGGTCTGTCGTGGTGAAAAAGGAGCTGAGCCATAAGGCAAAGCTCTCAATTTACCAGTCGATCTATGTTCCTACCCTCACCTATGGTCATGAGCTATGGGTAGTGACCGAAAGAACGAGATCGCGAATACAAGCGGCTAAAATGAGTTTTCTCTGCAGGGTTTCCTGGCTCTCCCTTAAAGAGAGGGTGAGAAGCTCAATCATCCGGGAGGGGCTCAGAGTGGAGCCGCTGCTCCTCCGCATCGAGAGGAGTCAGATGAGGTGGCTCGGGCATCTGATCAGGTTGCCTCCTGGACGCCTCCCTGGTGAGGTGTTCCGGGCATGTCCAACCGGGAGCAGGCCCCGGGGAAGACCCAGGACACGCTGGAGGGACTATGTCTCCCGGCTGGCCTGGGAACGCCTTGGGATTCCCCCGGAAGAGCTAGAAGAAGTGGCCGGGAAGAGGGAAGTCTGGGCATCTCTGCTCAAGCTGCTGCCCCCGCGACCCGACCTCGGATAAGCGGAAGAGGATGGATGGATGGATGGACACTAGAACACAATTTCACAGACTGACAAGTTAGAACTTTACAGAGGGTGAAGTGTATCAGTATAATTTTAACCTGCAGTAGAATGCATACCAAGATTTGAGTATTCATTGGGCTACTGGCAAGATTCACAGAAGGTTTAAAATCTAAAATGATGTCATGCATTTGCATACTTTAATTATTCAGAGAGTATATATTCAAATAAGAGTGTATGATCTTTGCAAGCTTAGTAATATCCCATTGAGTGTGACACAACTTATTTGTACCTTTTTATGTGTGTGAAAAGCCTGTCAGAGCAATGATTTTAGTAAGAGATATTGGATGTTATAGAGTTTAGCCGAGGATAAAAGTTCAGACTTCGAATATGTGATGGTGAGTATCTCACCATGGCAGTGTTGGGACTGCCAAATATTGCAAAAGAAAATAATCCTACAGAATGCAGATCTCCACAAGGTTTTCAGCCATTTACTGATCAACAATCCAACAACCATCTTAGAAAATAATGCGGGAGAAAACGACGATCTTACTATACCATGTTACCCAGAGCTTAAAAGCTAACACCTAACAGTCTGTCTGGTGGGTTTGCTGCGCTCCTCTCAATGGATATCTGGACACAGCTAAATGAGAAAATGGAGACTCACTCACTGAACACACAGAACGTGCCAGTCACAGAAAACGCACAAACGAGTAGTACCAGCAGGAAGCAGTAGCTAAGTGTACACTGTGTACTGTCACAGGAAGAGAAAATAAATTTATCTGCAATAACCCCCAATGCAAATGTTTAACTTGTACATATCCTCTTGCAGCTGACTAACGGATTTTAAGGCATTACTGACAAATAGACTGCTAAAAATAGACAGAACTAGGATTTAATACATGATTTTGTTCCATGCTCCCTCACGCCAACAAAGTGTACCGAACATAGCTCAGATGCATAACTATTAATAGTATTATATCTTACTAGTAAAGCCCGACTCTATTTGTAGAACTGTTATTCCGTTTTTGTATTGATAAGGGCTCTGTATGTGTGAATGCTGATTGCTGGGCTGACCAAAGACACTCGCCATGACAGTGGCACTGGTACTTTGATGCCCGCTTAGTCTTGACAGTGAATAAATTGCTAAAAACTGTTTTGATAAAATAAAAATTAAGTGATTAATCTTTATAATGTGCATTATATAAACCCAACTTCAATTCTTTTATTTGCAGGGGCAGTATCTGATCGAGTGATTGTTGATCCACATATAACAGCAGTGTTGGGAAAAAATATCACATTAATCTGCAAAGTTTTTGTCGTGGAGGCTCTCACACAAATTTCCTGGGAAAAAGTACAGAATGGAAGCACTCAGACTCTTGCTGTCTACAACCCATCCTATGGGATCTCAATTGATGAGCCATATCAGCAAAGGATGTCTTTCAAAAGCCCTTCCAATAGGGATGCAACGATTATACTTGAAGATGTCAGATTTACCGACACTGGAGAATATATATGCAAGGTGACCACCTTCCCTTCTGGTAACTCGCAGTCATCAACCACCGTTTCTGTTATGGGTATGTAAGTCGTGTATATTTAAAATGCAGAGCAAAAAAATGTTCTTGGTCGTGTGCAAAGAAGAAATTATAATTTATAGAGATTCTGTCATATACCCCTCCCCCCATTTTGAGTAAGCAAAAATATTGTGCATTTGTGTATCTTAATATGTCAAACCTAAAGATATACATTTTATGCAGGAATGTGTGAGGTTGGATAAAAATGGAGATAGGTCCATAAATATTTAGACAGAGACAACTTTTTTCTAATTTTGGTTCTGTACATTACCACAATGAATTTTAAATGAAACCACTCAGATGCAGTTGAAGTGCATACTTTCAGCTTTAATTCAGTGGGGTGAACAAAACGATTGCATAAAAATGTGAGGCATCTAAAGCATCTTGTTAACACAATCCCTTCATTTCAGGGGCTCAAAAGTAATTGGACAATTGACTCAAAGTCTATTTCATGGGCAGGTGTGGGCAAGTCTGTTGTTATGTCATTATCAATTAAGCAGATAAAAGGCCTGGAGTTGATTTGAGGTGTGGTGCTTGCATGTGGAAGATTTTGCTGTGAACAGACAACACGCGGTCAAAGGATCTCTCCATGCAGGTGAAAGAAGCCATCCTTAAGCTGCAAAAACAGAAAAAACCCATCCGAGAAATTGCTACAATATTATGAGTGGCAAAATCTACAGTTTGGTACATCCTGAGAAAGAAAGCAAACACTGGTGAACTCAGCAACGCAAAAAGACCTGGACGTCCATGGAAGACAACAGTGGTGGATGATCGCAGAATCATTTCCATGGTGAAGAGGAACCCTTTCACAACAGCCAACCAAGTGAGCAACACACTCCAGGGGGTAGGTGTATCGATATCCAAGTCTACCATAAAGAGAACACTGCATGAAAGTAAATAGAGGGTGCACTGCAAGGTGCAAGCCACTCAAAAGCCTCAAGAATAGAAAGGCTAGATTGGACTTTGCTAAAGAACATTTAAAAAAGCCAGCACAGTTCTGGAAAAACATTCTTTGGACAGATGAAACCATGATCAACCTCTACCAGAATGATGGCAAGAAAAAAGTATGGAGAAGGCGTGGAACAGCTCATTATCCAAAGCATACCACATCATCTGTAAAACACGGTGGAGGCAGTGTGATGATTTGGGCGTGCATGGCTGCCAGTGGCACTGGGACACTAGTGTTTATTGATGATGTGACACAGGACAGAAGTAGCCGAATGAATTCTGAGGTGTTCAGAGACATACTGTCTGCTCAAATCCAGCTAAATGCAGTCAAATTGATTGGGCGGCGTTTCATGATACAGATGGACAATGACCCAAAACATACAAGCAAAGCAACCCAGGAGTTTATTAAAGCAAAGAAGTGGAAAATTCTTGAATGGCCAAGTCAGTCACCTGATCTTAACCCAATTGAGCATGCATTTCACTTGTTGAAGACTAAACTTCAGACAGAAAGGCCCTCAAACAAACACCAACTGAAAGCCGCTGCAGTAAAGGCCTGGAAGAGCATTAAAAAGGAGGAAACCCAGCATCTGGTGATGTCCATGAGTTCAAGACTTCAGGCTGTCATTGCCACTAAAGTGTTTTCAACCAAGTATTAGAAATGAACATTTTATTTCCAGTTATTTAATTTGTCCAGTTACTTTTGAGCCTCTGAAATGAAGGGATTGTTTAAAAAATGCTTTAGTTGCCTCACATTTTTATGCAATCGTTTTGTTCACCCCACTGAATTAAATCTGAAAGTCTGCACTTCAACTGCATGTGAGTTGTTTCATTTAAAATTCATTGTGGTAATGTACAGAACCAAAATTAGAAAAAAGTTCTCTGTCCAAATATTTATGGACCTAACTTTGTACTGTATTTACATAGAAAAACTAATTTAGAAGAAATATAATGAGAATTAATAAGAAAAAATGTATTTAATATATATTAATTTTATAAAATATACTGTATTACCTTCTGTCCTGGATACCCGATTTTTATTTATTTTTTCCTTGTGTGTCTTCTTTAGATCATCCTTCTGTTAAAGACATGCTGTACTTGTTGCCATTCAGTATTGTATTAGATAGATAGAATGAGTTACAGCAGACTTTGCAGTTGTATTGCTATCCAGTGAAAAAGTCCTGATTGAATGATCTTAAATGAGAACACAATGTTTATATTTTTAATATCTTAAAGCTGAAATAAAATCACACTAGCTGTAAAAAAAAATGAGGATGATTAGCATTGTCTTGCATGCTTTTACATAGACATTAACAGCTGCATGTGATGTGATACTCTAATCATCGTTTGTTTAAGCAATGTTTACAAATTTTGGTGCTTTAATAATGATTTTAACCATTTTAATATTAGATTAATATTGAAATTATTCCTCCTTTTTTAATTTTTGCCATAAATAAGGTTTGAGTATTTTGATTGTGTAGCATGAATTAATTGTTATTGCAAAGCTTATTTCATTTACATACAATAATTTAATGAAAGGCTAACATTTTTAATTGACAGTTATGGGAAATGTGTGTTATGGTTTTAATACAGTATATTAAATAGCATTAATATAACATTTTTAAAATGTCTTCCATCAGTATGGAGCATTCTGACTGGTTTTATATTTCTGCTTTGCACAGTGTACACCATTGACAGCTTTATCTTTGCTCCATGGAGCACATCCTACTGTAGTTCCCAAAGGCTAACAAACAATGTTGTACTTTTTTTCATTACATTGTTTTTTTTTTTTTCTGGCTGCTCACTAAATTCTTCCTTGAATATTATCATATTGCTGCAGTACAACACCAGACCATTGATTGTTTCATATGCGCCGCATACTGTTACTAGAAGGCATACTACTGAGAATAGGTTTCATGAATTAAAAGGTAGATACAGTGGAATATTGAGCCAACCATTTGGTGCTCATATTGATGTTAGTTCACTTGACTGCTTATTTATTAGAAATCTTTTGGGTTTTAGGACACTTTTTAGTAGGATGTTTTTTCCCCTACCTGACAGCCATATACAGAAACCTCATTTCAGCTTGTCCATCATACTTGTCCGTCAAACTATTATTGTTCTTGTATTTATCTTATTGTCATTTAGTTGTACTTGTCTAATATGTTTTCATTTTTACTTTTTACTTAGTTAAGAAACATTTTCATTAATGTGTTGTTTTTAGCTTCCATTAATGAGAAAACACTGATTTGTAATAGACTCAATTACAAGATTTTTTTTTTTTTTTTTAAATTAAAGACAGGTTTTATAATTCAAGTTATAAAGATTTGGCTTCCTGAAATAGGATACTGTTGTCCCTTTTTGGTGACTGTTTCTTTGTTTCAGATTAAGAGTCTGTTTTGAATCTGACTGTCCCAAGACACTTGAAATTTTCAACAATTTGTAATGTTTGGCTCTTTTTTGTTGTGTGCTAACTGTTTCCCCTAAAATTGGTTATCATTTCTTTGTTTTTTTTTTTTTTTTTTTTTAAACATTGAGTTGTATAAATGGCATTTTAGTAACCCAGTCATCTACAACTGGACTATGACAGGTTTCATTCTCAATAAACTGGTTCAAAATCACAGAACTTTGACAAATTAATTTTATTTTCAAATTTACTGTCACATTCATTTGCATATAGAATGTACTAAAATGTGAAAGAACATCCATCCCTCTGAGGAGACCCTGTTAATGAGGACCGCTAAATAGACAGACATCCAACTAATTTGTTTTTTGAGTCCTGCCTCTTTTTAAATCAAGTTAAAGTCCAAATAAAAATCTCAAGCCTCTTTTGCAAGGAAGTGGAGCTGTAAGAAAAATGTAGTTAAAGCTACATACTTTAAACTTAATTGAAATATAAGCAAAATTAGATGTTTACACTTTCATGAATATTTACTTGGTTGACACATTTCTAACTAGTTCTACCTACACACATTTTGTAGGCCAGGTAAATTAGTCAGTATTTTACCAAATTTTATTTGCTTGTGGCACAGTTAGATTTTAAGGTTGTCTGCTTTTGTGCACTATTTGGTTGTTTGAATTCTCATAGTTGAATGGAATACATTCAAGAAGAGTGTTTGTCCAGGCTAAGGGAACACAGCTGTATAGTACAAGTATGGTTAATTATAAACCATTTTAAATTTGGAAAAGAGGCAGTTTAAACAACTTATTCAAGGTCTAAGGTGAGGATTAAACCCATAATCCACACCACCTTCTCAGCTCCTTAGGTCATCAAAAAGTGGGAAAAAAGAAAAAGAATGCATATACAAATTTAAAACAAATTGTTTATTATATTATTTATTATACATTAAATGACCATGAAAAGATGGTGGTTATTCTTTATGCTAAGAACCTTAGTGATAAAAAAAAAATACATTGCTTAAGACAGTATCACCCGACTTAAGTGCCACAAGAAACATTTGTACTTGGCATTACTATAAATAAAACCTTTTTTGTGTACTGTGTAGGCAATTGAAATGTTTACAGTTTGAGTATACTTAATGGTTGTCATGCTTACTGTATATATGATGTAAACTAATTTCTGTGTTTTTTTTTTTTAATTTTTCTCCAACACAGTTGAACCAAAAGTATATGTTGTGAAGGGTTCACAACCTCTGATTGATGGTGGAAATGAGACCATAGTTGCAGTGTGCAAGGCTGAGAAAGGAAAACCTGCTGCTGAAGTCACCTGGGAGTCTGATGTTTTTGGACAGTCCTTTCAAAATCTGAGCACAGAACCTAATGAAACAATAACTGTTAGCAACTATTACAAGTGGATACCAACTAGATTTGCACAGGGAAAACAGCTAACCTGTGTAGTCAGGCATCCAGCCTTAGAAATGGAAGTTCGAATTCCCTTTGTTCTGAACATAAAGCGTAAGTATTTTCTCTCCCAAGGTTTGGAGGTTTGGCTTTCACAGGCACATTTATTGCCCTCTTCTTATTTTAGGCTTTTAAAGTAAATCAGTTAATCAGTAGTTCTGATTTGTTGTTTTCTTCCTGTATGATAAATATAAGGTACTCTGTATGCAAAATATGAAGCTGTTTAACTTTACTATACTTAGTACATACATATATATATATATATATATACTATATATATATATATATATATATATATATATATGTGTATATATATATATATATATATATATATATAAATATACACACACACACACACACACACACACACACACACACACAGTGGACCCTTGACTTGCAAACTCAGTTCGTTCGCGAGGGCTGGTTGTAACTCAAGTTGGTTGTAAGTCAAGACTATATTTCCCATAAGAAATAATGGAAATACGCATAATGCGTTCCGAACCTCCCACAGCAACACTTACTTAACCTTTTCATAATAAAAAAGGGTTGTATAATGTGCATAATTTATCAAAACACCAATAATTTTTCTAATGTACTAACCAAAAAGTGCCTAACCTACCAGAAGCAACAATTTCATACTGTACTCACCATTTAATTTGACATCTTTGGGCTGCAGGGAGGGAGGAGGAGGAGAATGAAATGGAAGGTGGTTATTGTTTGGAAGGAGCCTCCTTATACAAATCTTTTCTTTGTAAAATTGTCGAGATGGTGGTTTTCGACATGCTGTACATATTAGCGAGATCGGTCACACGAACACCA
>NC_041397.2:146457283-146476463 GCF_900747795.2 Erpetoichthys calabaricus
GATGTGGTTAAAAAAAAAAAAAAGCCTATTTTCATAGTTTAAACCCTAAATATGCCCCCAAAACACTTTAATTTCAAACTCCGCTTAATACATTACCTAAAAACAAAGAATATAAAGGTAAACCTGTATACTTCACTGCTATGTCTCCCGCAGTACTAGAATGTAAAATACCGATGTTACTGCTATATGTACTGTAATTCATTGCCAGAAGCCTTAGACGGTGCAGCTTGTTTCGGCGGCATCTTGGGGCCTTAAACTGCCACATACTTGGGGGTTAATGCATCCCTGGACGCCAAATACTTTTTTGCTGCACTTTAAGTAAACGTCACAATTAACAAAATGTAGCGAGTTCCTCTTAAGTTGGATAAGGAGCCCGGAACACACAGAAAACTCCTACTCTTAGGAAAATTAATTCTATTATGTACAAAACCCGACAGAACCTTAGCCCCAATTTGATGTCCACAGATGGAGTTGTCTTTTATGAATTTATACAAAAAAAGAAATAATCACCCCAACAATTATTTAACCAAACAAAAAGAATATATATTATAAATCAAACAAACCATAAAACACTCTTTAATCAATCCTTATCAATCTAAACACTAATTAATATGCCACCCCCTTTAACCCTTCTATAATATACAGAAAGAAAGAAAAAGAAAGAAAGAAAGACGGGAAAAGAAACGGAAATATAACCTATTTATCGACAACACCAATATATTCACAGTACACACCCGTCTAAATACACACACACACATATATATATATATATATATATATATATATATATATATATATATATAATAAAATATAAATTACACACACGCACACACAATCCCCACACGTTCCCCAGTCCCTTTTATATTAACTTTGTTTAAAGTTTCTACACCCATGGCCTGGGAAGTCTGTGAAAAATCCAGCAATCCAGTCAGATACGCTCCACTGACTCATATACTGTATTAATAGGTAAAAGAAGCAATCTCACCGGCCCGGCGACGATTCTTTGTTAAAAGCTGAAATCCGTCTCACCCGGGTATCTCTGCGTTAGTGTCCTTCCATGGCCGCCGCCCGCATCACAAATGCAACATAAAGCCGTGCGAAGATCCCCTCCGATTAGCCAGCACTCCTTTTTGTTGCGTCCAACCGTTATTATTACAGAGCCTTACGTGCTTTACCAATAACTTCTTTTACCAATTCACCTTCCCAGATGCTTCTTTAAACAAACTTTCTTCTCACTCCTCTCTCTTAAAATACGCGCCTCCTTGCCTTTTAAATTGGGTTCTTTCTCTTACGTCACACCAAAGTACATTTTGGCAAGGACCCCCAAGCGTTGTTTGGACCCCTACTCCCCTTAAAGAGATATCCCACAGTCAGTTATTCCTTTGGACATAATCTCTAAAGGAAGCAAGCGGCAGAAACGGTTAAAAGCACACAAAAAAAAAATGTGACAACCGTTACAAAAGAAAAAGTGAAATTTTAATGGAATACTTTTTTCATGCAAAGAGCATCACAATTACTGCAACACTGATCATTTTACACACTGCTTATGAACTGTAAAAACTATTTAAAAAAACTACTGGAACAATATGTACAAAGTGCAACAGAGGTCACGTATGTAAATCACTGAGCCAACTGCGCTTGAAACGGCTGCACGCAAGAACACAGAGGTAAGCGCCGACGCTGGCAGGATAGTCTTAGTGCGGCTGTAGCAGGGTGTCACGCTTGTGTCACAGAAACACAGGATATTGTAGAGATAGGAACTGTATTTAAACGCTTCAAACAAACATGTCTCTTTCAGAAGTAAACAAGCTCAGTATGCAGTTAGTTATCAATTAAACAATAGACAAACATCATAGGGGAACACAACCCCCAACTGTAGCATAGCATTTCTGGGGGAGGAGAGATAAACAAAGCAATCATCCAAAAAGGACAGGCTTTTAAGTAAACAGAAAACACAAGAACACTCAGCTGGAGATGTATCACAGTCAATCAGCAGTAAGGAGAAATGAAGCAACACTGTAGTGGTCTGGGGATTTATTTATTTTTATGGTGGAGATTCCAGGGACGCACCCAGCTGACCAGCGCGCACTCACAAACGGAGACGAAAACAAAGCAAACCGGTAATCAAACAGCAAATAAAGAATGTAATGAAAACAAATGATATAAGAAAACGATACTACCGCTGTTCCCCTTATGGCGATTACACATTAAATACAACAAAGCACAAACAAAACACACACAGTAGATCGTGAAAAAGTTCATGAAAAACAGCAACGGATGAAATGTAATGATGAAAATATAGTCCAGAGATCCGCACGTTGAATGGGAATGTAAACATAGTCCTACCTGTAGTTCCTGAAATGGTGAAGACGGGTGGACGGGTTCAGGAGCGCTCCTTTCTTTGCAGGATGGCCATGAATCCACTTACAGTCCTAATGTACACAGGCAGACGGCAGACAATCCAGACACACAAAACGATCCAGGACAAAATGAATAAGTACAGGTAACGCAACAGAAGGCAGACGGGGAGGAACTTGAAACATAAATTACAAACTTTGTTTTTTTGCTTTTGGTGACTGGCCCCCTTTTTAAAAGCTGCGCTGACACCCTTTGACCTCAATAGCCCCAGCACCCTCAGCAGAAGAGCAATCGCATCCACTGCAGCGACTGCCCAAGAGTTGCAGTTTCAAATTCTGTTGGCTACTTTCACCATCCCATGCCGCGGTTCTCTCTACAGTACAGTATTGCCACGAAAAAAGCCATAAAAATTGTGGAGGATATTTGCAGTTTCCGCTAACAATTATTAGTTAGGTTCTAAGGAAAAATCTGGGAATGACGGAGGCCGCAAACTCTGAACTGCGACTTTGCGGGGGTCTACTGTATATTTAACCTGCAATTGCTAAGCACTTTGAGTAGTGAGAAAAGTGCTATATTATATGTATGTGTATGTGTATATATGTGTATGTGTATACTAGTTTCATAAAACTGTAATAACATTTTATTTAAGGCTTTGCAAGGGAAATAGCTCATGTCACAGTATCCCTATAGATATCTACTGTCTCTTAATGGTGGTAAATGTGTGCAGATAAGGATAAGTGGAAAAAGCAGTGGAACTTGCATTGTAGAACAACATTGGATGGATGTTTTATTAATTATTGGAAAGTTAAAAAAAACAAAAAAACACCAAAATGCAAATTCTTTGTCTACATGCCCTGTAAATGGGTTTCCTTTTGCACTGCACTTACCGATAGAGTCAAGTTGTTGATGCCTTAAACTAACATTAATTATGGATGATGAGGCTGGGGATGATACTGAAGCAGGGTCATCAATACATTCTTCTTTAGCTCTTGATTCAACCAAAGTTGCATCACGTTTTGATTCTATCTGTCCATGACTTTCACGAGATGTTGAAGGCTGGGGCTCAGATACATCGGATGACATTTTCTTCAAAAAGATATCAATTTTATCTTGGACTATCCGTTTCTTCATACATACATTTATAGCAAGATAATGCATCATAAATCTGTCATAGCTAACATCCGTCTTTTCAAAAAGTTTAAGTCCATGCTCAGTGAAGGAAAATGCCTCTGCAATTTTCTTTGTTGTGAACTTTGTTTCTGGATTTGCCTCAATTCCTACTTCCTCTTCAAAGTTTTCTTTCTTTCTTACTCAAGTTCAGTCAAATCTCCAGTTGTTAAGTGTTCTCCTCAACATCTAGAAGTTCTTGAATATTTTGTTCTACTTCCAACTCCAGCGTTTTTGCCTAGCGATGCAATCTTTTTATTTCTTTCTTTCGACAACATCTTTCTGAAAGCCTTTAAATGTGTTCACATACACTTTCAGGAGATTTTTCCATACACCATTCATGCATTCCTTTGTTACTACTTTCCATGCTCTAGCTATGTCAGAATGTTGAATTCCTTCCAATAAAGTCGGAGTTCCATTTCTTCAGTAGTTTCCACAGCTTGAGCGAAAGTGTTCCGCAGATAATATGCCTTGAATGTAGTCACAGCATCTTGATCCATTGGCTGGATAAGGGAAGTTGTATTGGGGGGTAAAAACACAACTCTGGCATCAGGATCTGCATCCCCTATGTGCTGTGGGTGTCCTGGAGCATTATCTAAAATACTGTAAGGGTGTGTTATTTTCACGGTAGTATTCTTTCACTTCAGGTATAAAACAATTTATAAACCAATCTTCAATTAAAGCTGCTGTCATCCAGGCTCTCTTGTTGGGCTGGGAAGCATTGCCTTGCTTTTTTTTTTTTTTTTTTTCCTTTTTAAGCTAAAGCTCTGGGGTTTGCCAAGTGGTGAATTGTGAAAGGCTTTAATTTATAGCCAGCAACATTGCCTCCTAAGATAAGAGAAACACGATCCTTAAAAGCCTTAAATCCTGGCATTATCTTAGCTTATTGGTGTATGTATGTTCGCTCAGGCATTTGCTTACAATACAATCTAGTTTCATCAACATTGAAGATTTGTTCAGGCAATTATTTCTCATCAATAATAATCTTATGAAGTTCTTTCTTGAATTTTTCAGCTGCTTCATTGTCTGTGCTTGGTGCTTCACCGCTGATTTACACATTATGGAAATTGTGACGATTCATGAAACTTTGAAACTATTCGTGACTTGCCATAAAAGTTAGAGTGTAGCTGGGTCATCATAGCATTCGTTAAGCGCGCCTTAGCCTGTATCGTGAGTAGGTTAAGCGGTATATGCTTTTGTATCTGCTCTTCTATCCATGTCGGGAATAGTTGTTCCATATCCTCTAAAGGTCCTGCTCTCTTCTGGGTGATAATCGGTGAATGCACTGAAGCAGATGCCTTGATAGCCTCCATTATCCTTTTCTTGTCTTTGATAATCGTCGATATTGTCGACTGGGATAGCTGAAGATCACGTGCAATGGCCATGACGGGCTTTCCACATTCATGCATGCTTATTATCTTTAATTTCTCTTCCAAACTAATGGCTTTCCCCTTCTTCTTTTCACTACCAGCAGGAGAGGCACATGGGCATTTAGAAGACATTTGTACACTGTTCAATGGTCTTTGAAAAGAAATTGCAGAAACAAAAATGCACGCTGTAACAACAAAATCACTGACCTTTATCGATCACTACCGAAACTGAGGCATCTCAACAACGTGGAAGTTCCTGGTATCCTGGCAGCATCCCAACGTATCGTACCGCATTGCCCACAGAAATGTATGCATGCCACACCAACTTGAAAATGTATATTTTACACAATTTTTTTTTTTTTAATAAATTCATGTATTGATCGTAACTTCAAAAAATCGTAAGTCAACCCATCGTAAACTGAGGACCATCTGTATTTATATAATTTAAAATGAAAATCCTTTCAAAGCTCTAATTCTTTGTTAAGAAGTTAGATTCAATTGTAATCTCATTTATCTGGGATTCAAAATGACCATGCATTAAAAAGGAAACTCAACATTGATATAAGGCTAAAGGTGGAGTAAAAACAATCTAACTGGGGTGGAGATATATTAAGACATTAATTAATGCAAGGGGAAATAGACCAGTCTACTAATCTGCACCTCTTTGGTTAGCCTTGGAAAGGAAATCTTGCTTAACACTAGAATTACCAGAGTCTACGAAAAAACTCAAAGATCCGGCCCACCTTAAAACCGTTCTCACCTCTCTTTTGTCTTCTAAATGTGCCGATTAAGAAGAGCAGCAAGTAGCCGGCTATTCCATCCCCCACCGTCGCAGAACGTTCACTAAGTTTTCCCAGCTCATGCCTTGTTTGATTATCTGGGAGTGACTGAACTGCTGGAGTTTTAGAATGGAAATAATAGATCGTTATTTGGAATACACGTGTTTCATGCGTGTTCCATTTCTACAGTAATGTGTGTAAACACATTGCTAAAACAGAAACTTTTTCATATTTTAGTAATAAATGTTACAAAATGTAGGCATAAACTATAGAATGTGTGAAGTCTGAAGTCCAAACATCAAATAAACACAAAGGTTCAAGGATGCTACAACACTTTACATGGCTTAAAACTAAGATTTGCTGACTTGGAGCACAGCAACCCTGCCGTACTACACAGACGCGAGTTTGATTCCCAGCTTTGGAGAAAGTGTTTTTTTTTTTCCCTCAAACGGACATAAAATTTATAAATTGGTATGCACTGTAAATCGTTAAGTTTAAAATGTCGATCGCGGTTATTTCTGTTGATTAATTCATGCTTTTTACTTAGAGTCAGAACAGGAGCTTGTTCAGCTTATTCAGCTTCTGATCTGACTCAAACAGCGCCAGTATAACTTCACAACCAACCTGACGCTGTTCGTTTTCAAGTAATATTGCATTACTTCGACGATGTTTTCTGATTGGTAATATTTGCGTCATATAATTATTTCTTTTTTAAAATGTGCGTTGTAGCACGCAGCAACTGGCCACCTGCATGTTCTTGCGCACACTGAATAAGACAGCGCTATATGCAATCATCAGATTCAAATGTTAACAGTTATATAGCACGGAATGGAAATCAGCAGTTCTTAGCATTGCACCACGCAAGCTGTCATATCAACTGCCTACTGTAACTTGCTTTCTTTTTTCTTCGGTTATAGTCTTGAATAAAAGTGCACTTGTTTTGTTATACTTTTACATCAACATATGTTCCTGTGTTTGGGCTACATGGGCATGCTCAAAAAATACATGTGTAATGCCATGAAAAGTGCATGCAGACACTTCAGTTCGCAAGCATTGGTACGACAATGCAGTCACAAGTACACTGCAGAGCTATTGCGCGTCTTTATGTGAAAACAGCAGTGTCAGATGGGGAGTGTCTGATGATCGCATATAGCGCTGAAGTTACTACTCTTTACTATGCTTTCCTCTGCATGTCCTGGAGTACAAAAGAAACAGCATACAGCAACATGTGGGGTCTGGCAAGACTGGGGGAAAAAAAATACGTGGTCGTATGTATCGTGATATACTGCAGAGCTATAGCGCCTCTATGTGAAAACAGCAGTGTCAGGTTTGTTAGGGAAGGATTCTGAACGTGACAGAGAATGAAAAGTGAATTTAAAAAAAAAAAAAAAAAAAAGCTAACCTTTGCAAATATCATAAATTACACCGGCAGTCATAGTAAATGAGTATCAATGTCACACACTAAGGCGGCTTTTTTTGGCGGTGGCTTTTTTTTTTTTTTTTTTTTTACCTTTTGTGAAAGTGTTTCTTTGATATTTGGACTTCAGGCTTTATATATTATATAGTTTATGCCTACATTTTGTCATTTGTTAATAGAATATAAAAAATGTTTGTTTAAAAATGTATTTACACAGATTACTGTAGAAACGCAACACACATGAAATGCTTGTGTTCCAAATAACGATTTATTATTTCCACTCTAAAACTCCACTTCACTCCCAGATAATCAATCAAGACATGAGCTGGGAGAAGTTCGTGTACGTTCTAAATCGGTGGGGGGATGGAATAGCCGGCTGCTTGCAGCATGTCTTTATCAGTACATTCAGATGACAAAAGACGCTGGCGGAGAGGGGAGAACGGTTTTAAGAAGCAATTTAAGGTGGGCTGGATCTACGAGTTTTTTCGTAGGCTCTGGTAATTCTAGTGTTTAAAGCTTTTGTGTATGCTTAATTCTATGCTCCAGTCAATACTAATTACTGTCTATTTATTCCATGAGTCACAATTTATTGAAGATATTGACAAAATTTAAGAGAGAAAACATACAAATAAAATTAATGTGCAGTTTCTCTGTAGGACTATACTTGGTTATCCTAGTTTAGTAGATATCAGTGCATACCACCTGTAAGGGAGACACATGGAATCAATAATGTTGGTTTTGTGCAAGATAGTTTTGAGCTTGTACATATGTCCCACTGTGCTCTTGTTGTCACTTTTGCACTTATCCTTGCTCAAGCTTAGTCCATCATCTGTTGTGATTTAGTATATTGTAATACATTTATTTTATATACAGTAATCCCTCCTCCATCGCGGGGGTTGCGTTCCAGAGCCACCCGCGAAATAAGAAAATCCGCAAAGTAGAAACGATATGTTTATATGGTTATTTTTATATTGTCATGCTTGGGTCACAGATTTGCGCAGAAACACAGGAGGTTGTAGAGAGACAGGAACGTTATTCAAACACTGCAAACAAACATTTGTCTCTTTTTCAAAAGTTTAAACTGTGCTCCATGACAAGACAGAGATGACAGTTCTGTCTCACAATTAAAAGAATGCAAACATATCTTCCTCTTCAAAGGAGTGCGTGTCAGGAGCACAGAATGTCACATAGATAGAGAAAACAATCTCTAGCAAACAAATCAATAGGGCTGTTTGTCTTTTAAGTATGCGAAGCACCACGGCACAAAGCTGTTGAAGGCGGCAGCTCACACCCCCTCCGTCAGGAGCAGGGAGAGAGAAAGAGAGAGAGAGAGACAGAGTTTGTTTTTCAGTCAAAAATCAATACGTGCCCTTCGAGCTTTTAAGTATGCGAAGCACCGTGCAGCATGTCGTTTCAGGAAGCAGCTGCACAAAAGATAGCAACGTGAAGATAATCTTTCAGCATTTTTAGACGAGCGTCCGTATCGTCTAGGTGTGCGAACATCCCCCCTGCTCAATCCCCATACGTCAGGATCAGAGAAAGTCAGCGCAAGAGAAAGAGAAAAGTAAGCAATCTAGCTTCTCAGCCATCTGCCAATAGCGTCCCTTGTATGAAATCAACTGGGCAAACCAACTGAGGAAGCATGTACCAGAAATTAAAAGACCCATTGTCCGCAGAAATCCGTGAACCAGCAAAAAATCTGCGATATATATTTAAATATGCTTACATATAAAATCCGCGATGGAGTGAAGCCGCGAAAGGCGAAGCGCGATATAGCGAGGGATCACTGTACCTAAATAATATGGTATACAGAGTTCCACAAAAATAACCTCATATATAAGGAAAATTCTAACAATTGCATGTTCAAAAGTGCCGATTTCCTATAGATGGTCACAGAGCAAAAGAGCATTTAGCTGAACTAATGATTTTAGTACTTTCAGCCATCCTGTAGAGAAGGCATTCTATGTGAAAAATAAGACTTTAGTGTCAATCTATCCATCAAAGTGTGTGGACTGCCACTTACACTATCAGAGCCCACAACTAATCAGTCAATTAATGTTTTTGTTACATAACAAATTGCATTAGAAAAGACACTAGAAAAAATTAATGACGTGAAGAATCATGAAGGGAGTAAACTCTGGCAAAATAAATTTCTGTTGACAAGTGCACTGATGCCTGTATCTGTTAACTTATGGTTAGTTATTATATATTTGTTACTTTAGTTTCATAGTGGCAGAATATGCATTTATACTTTTATATATAGAGAGTAACATTGGCTACTTACGCAAAATTACACTGATTGTTGTTTTTGTTATTGTTCCCCTTTTTTTCTTTTGGCTTTGATTTTTTTTTTTTTTCTCCCCATTCTGTTTCCTTAGTAAAGTGTATTTTAATCAATAAAAAAGACGACAAATCTCCACTGTCTCACACAATGGGATTACATAAGCATGTCACTTAGGTTTACACAACGTTACTCAAACCTATTTAATTCTTTTTACATCCTCCAACTGCACTTCACAAAATCATGGCAGTGTCTCTTTATACAAATAGACAACATTCATCTCACTTCTCAAATGGAGTGAGTGAATATTCTGTCTTTGTATTGTAATAATTTGGAGTTAGTGTATTCAACCTTTAGTTCATGTGGTGATTTGTTAGCTCTGGATTGTTCTTTTACTCCTTCCATTTGACAGCACTTAAACTGTGAACATTTATTGTTTATTTATGTCTCTATATGAAGCATGAACTTAGTTCTCGTATTCAGCTGAAGGACTGTAATTAGGTCCCTAGCACCGTCTGGTTCTTTCACTGAAGTCCCATGCTGGCATCTGGTTTAACACTGATGTATGAGCCCCTGAAAATAAAACACATCACAGTTTTGCTCCCATACCAAGTAAACTTGTTTTTATAGATCATTGGAAGACACAGTTAACAAAACCACAGCCTCATAACTGGCATGGCACACTGTAACACAACACAAAAGCAAACATAAAATAAGACGATACAACAAAATCAAATGATAAAAACACAACACAGCAACAGAATAACATCACAACACTAACCATGTGGATGCCACACTGGTTGGACGGACCTCCCATTAGCGAGAAGAGAAGGAGCCAGACCCAGACGTGACGGCCGGAGGAGATGGACGGACAACCCACCGGAAGTGGGAGATATTGTTGGGGACTTTCTATTCCTCTGAGGCTAGGGATCTGCACTGGCAATCGGGAGGTTGCTGGTTCGAATCCCGTTAATGCCAATAGGGACTCTGCTCTTTTGGGCCCTTGAGCAAGGCCCTTAACCTGCAGTTGCTGAGCGCTTTGAGTAGTGAGAAAAGCACTATATAAATGCAAAGAATTATTATTTCTTAATACATGTGAAGTTGAAATGACTTTAATTTTTGAGTTCCTTGCAGTTCATCCCACCATCTTACTTCTATCCTCTTATTTTGCCGTATTTCAAAATGTACTATTACTCGTGGACAATGAAATCATGTATGTATTACTTGACAAGTAACTAATCGATATCAAAATTTGTTGGCAACTGTTAGCAGATATTATCAATGAATTAATCAATTGTTGGGGCCCAAATAGAGATATACAAAGCCTGTGTAAATGTAATCAAGGGTTGCGAGGAGGGTGTTGGGGGATTTCAGTGAAATGCTTGACAGATGTGTGACGGTGTGGGTCCTGCTTCATGCTCCCACTTCCAGATTCGGGAGCCCTTGAACCCAACACCGTCGGTAATGTAACCGGATGAGCTTGGCAAATGGGAACAAATCACACTCAGAGCAAGAGGATGGTGAAAAAGGTGCAAGTGCTTTTATTAAACCAAACCAAAACCATAACAGCATCCATACTGCAGTCCTCCATAGTGTTCCAATATATAATCTGTCAAAAGGGTAACATCCAAATGTTTAAAACCAGGCTAAAATGAGACTAAAAACCTGCAGCCTTCATTTGGGGAAATTAGCCAAGCACGGTTCCTTCTGGGTCTCTCCAGCTCACCCTTGGCTTGCTCAGCTGGAGAGACTTTAGCCGCTGTGCTCCTCTTGCTACCGACCCCTGTCTTGGCTGCCTCTGGTCTGTGTCTGCTAGACCGCTCGAGGTCGGTTGTCCTCCCTCCTTCCTTCTCGAACACAGTTGGCCCTCGGATCCCTAGCAAGGACACCACCTCAACTGAACCCACTCCTCTATATAATCAGTGGGCGTGATCTGTCCCTTGACTGCCGATCACTCGCTGTAACACGGGACCCCTGACCATGCTGGCTGGCTCGTCCACTCTTTTTCCCCCCAATGCTGCTCTCGTTCTCTGCCACTTTTGTTTTTTCTTTTCAGTTTCTCCCCTCACTCTCTGTGCCAGCTGGCTGCACGGCTCAATCATGCACTGCAGGAAGCTGATGAAGCAATTGAGAAAGATCACACCCTCATGTGCAGCTGCATCTCGCCCCAATTACCCCATCAACTCCCCACGGATGCACGAGCAGGTCTACGGAGACTGACACGGCCAAATGGATTATTTGAGCTAGATTGTACTTTATAAGACACAAATAATGTGTTGGAGCTCAATCCCCCCACCCCCGCCAACCCCCCCCTATGTGGCTTAAGTGAGACACATGGCTCATATAGCAATTGAGAAATTGTGGTGAATGTGGGGTTTTCACAAAGTTTTGTTTAAGCTGTTTATTTGATGGCAATAGTGCATCACCAGTATATAATGTATAATTCATGCATCTTCCATGCTGGTTTCTTTTCTGCAAAAACATTTATGTAGAAAAAGTGTGTTCTGTTGGTGTTTTTCTCATCTCATTTGTTATCATATTTTGTAAAAAATCCTATGTTTAATTTTTATGTTCAGTTAATATTTGACAGGTTATATTCAAATATACACAGGGGAGGTTCATTTTTTAGATAGCACTGTATTTAAACTACTACAATGTGTGAATCTTGAGGCATATGAGAAGTAGGAATGAACAAGCTTTGCCAGATAGAGAAATACACTGAAAGAAAGGTCCTAAAATGAAGAGGAACGTTGTGTGTGTGTATGTATGTATGTATATATATATATATATATATATATATATATATATATATATATATATATACATACACACAGTAATCCCTCCTCCATCACGGGGGTTGCGTTCCAGAGCCACCCGCGAAATAAGAAAATCCGCGAAGTAGAAACCATATGTTTATATGGTTATTTTTATATTGTCATGCTTGGGTCACAGATTTGCGCAGAAACACAGGAGGTTGTAGAGAGACAGGAACGTTATTTAAACACTGCAAACAAACATTTGTCTCTTTTTCAAAAGTTTAAACTGTGCTCCATGACAAGACAGAGATGACAGTTCAGTCTCACAATTAAAAGAATGCAAACATATCTTCCTCTTCAAAGGAGAAAACAAATCAATAGGGCTGTTTGGCTTTTAAGTATGCGAAGCACCGCGGCACAAAGCTGTTGAAGGCGGCAGCTCACACCCCCTCCATCAGGAGCAGAGAGAGAGGGACAGATAAAAAAATCAATACGTACCCTTCGCGCTTTTAAGTATGCGAAGCACCGTGCAGCATGTCGCTTCACAAAGCAGCTGCATAGAAGGTAGCCAACGTGAAGATAATCTTTCAGCATTTTTAGACGAGCGTCCGTATCGTCTAGGTGTGCGAACAGCCCCCCTGCTCAATCCCCCTACGTCAGGATCAGAAAAACTCAGCGCAAGAGAGAGAGAGAAAAGTAAGCTGGGTAGCTTCTCAGCCATCTGCCAATAGCGTCCCTTGTATGAAATCAACTGGGCAAACAAACTGAGGAAGCATCTACCAGAAATTAAAAGACCCATTGTCCGCAGAAACCCGCGAAGCAGCGAAAAATCCGCGATATATATTTAAATATGCTTACATATAAAATCCGCGATGGAGTGAAGCCGCGAAAGGCGAAGCGCGATATAGCGAGGGATCACTGTGTATACATATATATATATATATATATATATATATATATATGGGGATGTATGTACTGTATGTATTTATTGTCCAATTAAATATTCATATAGCATAATGTTAATAATCCTGTAAACTTAATTTCTGCATTTTATTAAGTTGGACTTTATGTAATCTATCGTAGATTGCACTTGTTCAGATAGCATTTTTGTTTTCCTCTTTCACTGTCATCTGGCCATGTCTCACTTATTTTTTTCTGAATACTCTTTTAACACATTAGCATGAATTGCATGAGTAAGAAAAGGTTACATTGAAAATTCAAAATAAAAAAAATCAAAGTCTTAAAAGCTGTAGGATGAAAAAAGAATCTTAACTGTGCATGAGCACTTCTGCAGTAATATGCTTTGGTCCTTTCAGCTTGTTCTCTGAAATGGAAAAAACATCTTTTATCCACAACTAATGGCACATACAGAGTGTCCAGAAGAAGACGACTGTATGTATGATATTCAGCAACTTCAATTTTAAAAAAAAAAAAAAAAGAAAAAAAAAAAAAAAAGAGAAAAAGCATCCCACATTAAATTGATGCAAGTGATTTAGAAAGGACCCCGGCTTTGTGCTAAATGTTACCACAATATGTCCTGGTGTCCTGCAACCATGAGTTGGACTAAGAAGATGAATAGATAGAAATTTTCATTTGAAGTTTGACAACTACTTTGGAATTTCACAAAGGTTTCTTTTTTCCATTTTTATCAGAATTTTATTATAACCGTACTGACCAGAATCCTCTACATGATGCAATCAGAGGATCTCCATCCACGATGGTTCTAGGAAAAATGTTTTGAAAGGAAAATAAACTGTTAAAGGATAACGTTGGTATATTTCATGTCAAAGTTATTTCTTCACAATCATTGTATATATTAATTTTCCACCTAAAATTGTGTCCTAAAGTGAAGTGTTTTAAAAACACCTTGGCTTTCAGTAAGGCTGAAAGGTACCCGGGTCCATAGATGAGTGAAAATGTCATAAAATTCACCAAATAAGTCTACTTTGAAGTAGCTAAGATTTTTATTTAAGAAAATAAGCCTTCTGTGTTTGAGACATCCTTTTGATAACGAAAGGATACTAGAAATTTTATCAGATTTTTTTTCTTTAAACCAAAACAGAGTCGACTGTTTGCCCATTACATTCTGTGTTATTTTATATAGCCTGCATAGTGAGCTTCATACCAAGTAGCACTGTAGTGAAAAGAGCACGTAAGAGTTTCATTGTACTTTGTACAAATAACAATAAATCCAAAGTGAAATGATTATATTGTATTTTTAATGAGCCATGCCACTTACATGTTTCAGACTGTGGTGTGTTGTACGATGCATGGTAAAAAAAATACTCAAAGAAAAAGCAGGGTGAGTGAGAGAGCAGACTGAAGTATCACAAACTTATCAACCTATGTAATACATGATGAATCGCTCTTGCCAAGAATGTGGTAATAAAAAAAGCTTATGGTGCGGTTTTTGAGTGAATAAAGTCACTGACACTCACGAATACCAATCAGTCTGTAAATATACTGGGAGAACATGTAAAACTCATACAGTTCCTGGCACCGTGAGGCAAGAATGGCTGTAAGCAACCCCTCTTCTTAGACTAACCACCAATACTAAACTTACTACTGATTAAACTAAGGTGATTTGGTATGGCTAAATTTGCCCTAACCGGTTTGTGTTTATGCTTTGATCGAATGAGCGGATGTTTGTACTTTGGTGAATGTAGGGTCCCCTTTTCACCTTGTTGGTGTTAACACTGAGTACCTCATGGGCTCAGTATTCTATGTAAAAATGGTTAACCCAGGGTCATTCTAAGGTTAAGTTGTTTTAATGAGCTACAGAGCATTAAGCCGTAATAACTATCTGGGCAGTATTTTGTAGAAATCTTGTGGATGAAATAACCATGCATTTTAGTCATAAATGTTTCTATACATCCTGCCACCCTATGGTAATCTGTCTATATTCATGAGTGGGTCAGAAGCTTCAATTAAAACACACAATGGCACGTAGATAAAAAGTTGTAAAGCCAGTTTTAAAACAAACTGAACCAATAGTGTAATTAAGCAATACAGATGTGAACTCGTCATCAGATGTTGACACACAGATAGTGAAAGGGATGCATACCGTACGACGGCACTGTATGATTGAACCGCCATGACATGCCTGGTGAATTTGGTCACATGAGGGTTCACCATGATGCCAGTATATGCATGGCCAAAAACCAAAATGACTGTGATCAAGTAGAAGGACAAAGAAAACACTAGCCCCTTAATCACCGTTTACAATACAGCAACTGTCAGTGTTCGTGTCAGGGGAAATCTGGAAATCACCAATCCTTGCAGTGTGGTAGCCTGCAGTAACACTATGGGCTGTGTCCATCAAGAAAATCAGGTACTAATGTTTTACACTCGCGTGTACAAGCAACACAAGAAATATAAGAAAAATGCACAAAGAAGCACGCTTCTACTGTCTCTGTTCCTACTGTACAGTATTGGGTTGAGTGCTAGTGACCATTTCTAAACACAATACATACCATTCCTAATGTATTTATGTTGATGTTTTGGTATTTACATGTTTGTTACACATAGTAACATTTTTTTTCTTGGTGGGAAAAAAAATATTAACTTTTTACCTTGTTTGTTTGGGGGTAAACATAACACTAAGTAAGTTCAAAGGCTAAATCCCACCACAATGATTTGCCTTTTTACCTACTTAAAACAACACAGATACAGTGGAAACTCGGTTCACGACCATAATTCGTTCCAAAACTCTGGTCGTAAACCGATTTGGTCGTGAACCCAAGCAATTTCCCCCATAGGATTGTATGTAAATACAATTAATCCGTTCCAGACGGTACGAACTGTATGTAAATAAAATTTTTTTTAAAGATTTTTAAGCACAAATATAGTTAATCACACCATAGAATGCACATTGTAATAGTAAACTAAATGTAAAAATATTGAAGAACACTGAGAAAACCTTGAACAACAGAGAAAACTAACATTGCAGCAGTTCGCGCTATAGCCTTACAACCCGATCGCTGTATAAACGCTTTTTTTTGTTTTTTTTTTTAATGAGTTTTAAGCACAGGGGGGGAAAAAAAAAGGAACATTTGAACAAATCCGAACTTTATTTAAAAACCAACCACAAACAACCAAGAAAGTAACATTGCAGCAGTTTGCGCTATAGCCTTACAAACCGATCACAGGGAAAAAAAATGAACATTTGAAAAATCCATAACTTAATAAACAACCAAGAAAAGTAACATTGCAACAATTCACGCTACGAACCAAAAAATGAACATTTGAAAAATCCGTAATACAAAAACTAACCATAAACCACCAAGAAAACTAACCTTGCATTAGTCAAGTTCTGGCATGAAGTGAGGAGGAACTGGGCGGAGAGGAGGTTACAGTGCCTAGAAGCCATGGTTAACTGCAAAAGCACACTAAATACTGTAGAGCACAAAGAGTTCACAGGTAAAGCACGCGCGTCTGACTGAGAACAATGAACAGGGAGAGGCTGAACACATGCTTAAATACAGTAATCGGCACGTACGAACCGGAAGGGAAATGACATAGAGCACAAAGAGTTCACAGCGAAAGCAAGCACGCACGTCTGACCAAGAACAATGCAACACGTGCGGAAATCATCGGCACGCACAAACCGAAGGGGAAACTAGCTTGTTCGTATACCGAGTGTGTTGTCGTGAACCGAGGCAAAAGTTTGGCGAACTTTTTGGTCATAAATCAATTTGTACATGTACCGAGATGTTCGTGAACCGAGGTTCCACTGTATGCGGTTTTGCAATATCTGTGCAATCTCAATATGCAGATGAATACTTGATAACATCTTGGCTAAAAAAAATGTAAGATTCTCGTAAGTTTTAGGACTTTTCTTTTTAATGGGACCTTAGTATCCATTAGCTCCATTATTAAAAACATAAGAATGGGTTGATTAGTTTTTTAAACTTTAATAAATATATTTCACTTTAGAATGCAATTTCATGTGGCAAATTAATGTATACCATGATTGTGCAGAAATAACATTGACTTGAAAAATCCACCTTATCCTTTAGGTTTTAAAGTCTCCCCATTAAAAAAATTAAGTTATATCTAATTATATATTTTTCAGATGCCCCTGAAGTTGGAATAACTGGCTATGATGAGAACTGGTTTGTTGGAAGGGAAAATGTGCAACTTAAATGCAATGTAGCTGCAAATCCTCCACCAACAAAATATGCATGGAGTCGGTGAGTATTTTATACACATCTTGCCTAATATGTTGACTCTAAACAGCAAATAACCAGTTGTGGAAGAAAGCAGAAGCCAGCATACACATACTCCGTGGTCTTTGGTTCTTTTGAGGACTTGTCTATTATAACATCTGAAAGTCCTGTTCATTGCGCTTTGTGATTCATAGACACCTGATTACACTAGGAACATTTTGGACTTTGTACATCTTTTAGGGGAGTGATATATGGGTATACTTTTATTATTTTGTGTGTATGTGCTTGTACATAGCTGCATATATTTGGTGAGTGAAATATCCACTTTATTTAAACATTTTTAGTGTGTTTAATATTTAATTAGTGGAGTGGAAAAATACAGCAGGGATTAGGTGTTGACCTGATTCCATCCATCCCTTATTTTCAAAGCATAGTAATCCAATATGTGTGTGTGGCTTGAGAAATTGCCACTACTGTGTAAAACATCCTGCATTGTTCCTTTTCCAAAGAAGACAGGTGACTCTTCACGTAATGACTATTGACCAGTGGCACTTACGTTTCACATCATGAAGACCTTAAAGAGACTGGCCCTGACAATATGAGTCCTCTTGTAGTAGACAACCTGGACCCACTGCAGTTTGCCTATTGGACAAAGATTAGGGTGGAGGATGCAATTATCTATCTGGTTCACTAGTCTTACTCTCACCTGGACAAAGCTGGCAGCACTGTAAGGATTTTTTTATTTGTCCACTGCCCTCAGTACCATCCAGCCATCCCTGTAAAGTGGTAAGCTCAGGGATATCCAGGTGGATGAGCCTATGGTGTCCTGGATAATGAACTATCTGTCAGGCAGACCACAGTTGGTGAGACTCAATGATTATGTTTCTGATACGGATGTGAGCAACACAGGAGCACATAAACTGTTCTGTCTCCTTTTCTCTTCACTCTGTACATCTCAAACTGTAAATATAATACCAGGTCATGTCACATGCAGAAATTCTCAGATGATTCTATACTTATGGGGTGTATTGAAAAGGAGATTAGAAAGAGTATGGGAGTCGGGTGGAGAAATTTTGTCTTTTGGTGCAAAGAAAATTTGTCTGCTTCTTAACATCAGCAAAACCAAGGAACTGGGTATTGACTTTTGCCGCACCAAAGAGCCTATATGTCCAGTCCATATTCAAGGAGTGGATGTAAAGGTGGTCCACACCTTCAAGTACTTGGGGGTCCATATTAATGACAGGTTGGTCTGGTCTCAGAACATAGGAAAAAGAATATGCTCTACCCTTGTATAGTTCCTCTATGTTCCTTTAATGTAGAAAGTGACATCCTTCACATCTTCTATAACTCTGTGAATGGCCAGTGTGATTTGCTATGATGTGCTGGGCTGGTAACATTACTTCAATAGGCTAATAAAAGGGCAAGCTTAGTTAAAGGATTCTTTTTTTTTGTTCTTTATTGAGCCTTATACAACTTCTTGTATTAGGATTTTGTTAGTTTTCATATATCCCTTGGAGTCAGACTTCAGGGACAGCCATTGTACAGCACCCCTGGAGCAATTGCAGGTTAAGTGCCCAGCAGAGTAGGATCTCTTTTGGCGGTAATGGAGATTCAAACCGGTAACCTTCTGGATACCAATGCAGATCCTTGGCCTCAGAGACACCACTGCTTTGGATCCCCCTGGAGGTAGTAGCTAAAGAGAGAATTAAAATTGAGTGCCATTACGAAAGTGATGCACATTCTCTCTGACTCACTGAGTACAATCAGCCAATTACATATATGTATATATATATATATATGTATATGTATATATATGTATATATATGTATATGTATATGTATATGTATATGTATATATATATGTATATGTATCTTTTAATAATCT
>NC_041397.2:146499555-146617055 GCF_900747795.2 Erpetoichthys calabaricus
GGACTGCGAGCACATTTCCGGAACGAATTATGCTTGCAAACCGAGGTTCCACTGTACTCTTAATTATTTGAATAATAATTAGGTGTGGTGCTATGTGTCAAGGATCCAATGTACTAGATTGAATCCCATTTCCATTCGCTGTCTGTAGATTTTATATGTTCTTTGGGTATTCTGTCCCCCCCCCCCCAACTTTTCCTTTCCTTTTTT
Source organism: Erpetoichthys calabaricus (assembly GCF_900747795.2). NCBI lineage: Eukaryota > Metazoa > Chordata > Cladistia > Polypteriformes > Polypteridae > Erpetoichthys > Erpetoichthys calabaricus. The sequence continues at coordinate 146,499,763 of NC_041397.2, forward strand.
TTTTTTTTCCCCCCAATTATTTTGTTGCATCGGTTGCTTCTTTGTTTACATAATTTTTGGACATTTCCATATAGACTGTACCTTTTTTATCATCTGTAATTTTGCATTATACTATTTATGGGTACTGTATTGTTTTACATATTATAATTAGTGTGTTTTGTTTCAATGATAAATCAGGAAAATATTTTTCAAATCAGTCAAAATAACAAAAACAAGGTGGGCATGAAGTGGTTCTACAACTAAAGTTTACTATATTATTAAACTACCTGGATTGAAAGTTAATTTCAGTTAATTGTAGTTGAATATGATCGGTGGGATTTTCATCCAATTTGTATTATAAATTATTTGTTTTAGTTGAAGCTTTTTTTTTTGACTAGGCTTCAAATCAAATGCTGTTTCCTGCTTTCTTTAAAAAATGTCAAAGTAACTGTCTCTTTAAAGAGATATTGAACCAACATCTTTAATGAAATATATTTCAATAAGGCTGAGCCTGATTGGTGCCAAGAAGCCAACTGTTCTGTAGAAACAGTTGGAGACTAGATTGTCTTGTTAAAAGGTTTTATAAACCCTTATGAATCACTTACACATCCACTGCCAAAACGTGAAACATCCTCTAAAGGAGGGCAAAAGTTTATCAAAGGTATGTATTATAAAAAACCAAACATGGGTAATATGCACAAAAGAAGTAACAGTCGAGAAGAGGGAAGAAAAAAAACATTCTGAGGCTTCATGCATGTCTTTTGGTCCTTTGTTCATTTGGCGGGGAGGTTTCTGCGGCATTACCTGCCTTAGTACCAATGAGGGCCAGTTTGTGCTTCATGCTCAGAAGTTGTGCATGCATCATCCTTCCTCCCCCAAACTATGCGACTCTTCAATTCCACCCGGGGGGGTAAACATTAACATTATACAAAGTTATTGTCTGTTTTTATCTGCATTGTTATCAATCTTTAATTTAATATTGTTTTTTGTATCAGTATGCTGCTGCTGGAGTATGTGAATTTCCCCTTGGGATTAATAAAGTTATCTACAGTAATCCCTCGCTATATCGCGCTTCGCCTTTTGCGGCTTCACTCCTTCGCGGATTTTATATGTAAGCATATTTAAATATATATCGCGCATTTTTTGCTGGTTCGCGGATTTCTGCGGACAATGGGTCTTTTAATTTCTGGTACATGCTTCCTCAGTTGGTTTGCCCAGTTGATTTCATACAAGGGACGCTATTGGCAGATGGCTGAGAAGCTACCCAGCTTACTTTTCTCTCTCTCTTGCGCTGACTTTCTCTGATCCTGACGTAGGGGGATTGAGCAGGGGGGCTGTTCGCACACCTAGACGATACGGACGCTCGTCTAAAAATGCTGAAAGATTATCTTCACGTTGCTATCTTTTGTGCAGCTGCTTCCTGAAACGACATGCTGCACGGTGCTTCGCATACTTAAAAGCTCGAAGGGCACGTATTGATTTTTGATTGAAAAACAAACTCTGTCTCTCTCTCTCTCTCTTTCTCTGCTCCTGACGGAGGGGGTGTGAGCTGCCGCCTTCAACAGCTTTGTGCCGCGGTACTTCGCATACTTAAAAGCCAAACAGCCCTATTGATTTGATTGCTTTTCTCTATCTCTGTGACATGCTCTGCTCCTGACACGCACTCCTTTGAAGAGGAAGATATGTTTGCATTCTTTTAATTGTGAGACGGAACTGTCATCTCTGTCTTGTCATAGAGCACAGTTTAAAATTTTGAAAAAGAGACAAATGTTTGTTTGCAGTGTTTGAATAACGTTCCTGTCTCTCTACAACCTCCTGTGTTTCTGCGCAAATCTGTGACCCAAGCATGACAATATAAAAATAACCATATAAACATATGGTTTCTACTTCGCGGATTTTCTTATTTCGCGGGTGGCTCTGGAACGCAACCCCCGTGATGGAGGAGGGATTACTGTATCTATCTATCTATCTATCTATCTATGCATGCATTCCCAGTGTTCAATTGACGTGTCCTTTGAGCACGTCCTCCTATATTAATGTGATGCATACGCTAGTATCAGTACCAGCAAAAAATCAGGGGGTGCACAATGTTCAGGTTGGAACATGACATTACAGTCTTTGTTTGCTATCAACATGTGACAGCATGCCGCTTTGTAGATCTTACAGGATCAATGTCAGCACTTTGATGTTTGTTTGAATGGTTTGATGCGGTGAAGCAAATCATCAAACTTAAATGTTAACTTACAAATATGTTTGTGGTGGTTTTCTTCATCTCTTTCTCGCATGGACAATTCAAGCATTGCATATTCCCCATCATAATAATTCGATACTCTCACATATCTTTTCTGCTTTTTTTTATTTGTGCAACTTTGCCACAACATCAGAATGTACAGAAGCATATTTGAGCTACAGTGAAGGAAAAAAAGGTCCATTTCATGATTAAAGTGGAAAGTTAGGCTTTAATCTTGAAATGTATAAAAAAAGATGAAAAAACATCACTCTCAATCATGTCAGTTTAGGCTTGAAGAGTTCTCTGAAAATAATACAGCATCATAGTTTGGGCCTTAAATGTTTGTGGTGGTTATACCATTAAGGGCCAGTTGTGCTATTTCAATATTGACTAAAAAATGTACATTTTCATTGCCCCAGAATGAGAATATCAGATTAAAGAAAAGATTTTGAAAACTGTTGGGTTCCTTGCAGGTGAGGTCTTGAGTTGCTTGGAAGTTATGTTTTTGTTCCTATTTGAGTCAAGAACCCTGTGATTTTGCATTATTATTTAAGATGACCATTGCATTCTCATTACTGCCTCATTTATTGCTTGATTATACTTACTTTACACAAACCTCCCTATCAACATACTTTTCAGTCTCCTAATTAACTTTGAAAAGGATAATTGAACCTAGAATTTTGCCAGAAACTACTTAAAGAAACAAGGGGAGGCATGCTTATCATCCCAGCAGCTGGCTCAGGATACAGGAAATGTGCTTGTTGTGTAAGATTTGTTAAGACAAAATGAATAATTTAATAAGTGCTTGAACAATTTTTAAGATACCTTTAAACATTTCTATTGGCTTAATTTTCTTACAGGTAATTTGCAATTTTAACTAAAAAAATTGTGTTCTAAGGAATGTATTTAAATGTACTGTATTTTAGTCATTACTTTCAAAACTGAAAATTATTAAACTTTATTTTCTTCCATTTTGTTTAAGTTCTGATGGAGAGTGGCCCAGTGATCTGCAGTCTGTGAACAATACTCTTATATTTAGCAAACCCCTGCACCATAATCACTCGGGGACTTATCAGTGTGAAGTCACAAATGAAATTGGAAGCAGCAAGAAGCAAAGGACAATTCATATATTAGGTAAGCTGTTTGTCTTTAAAAATATAAATAATTTGTGATTACTTTGCTTTACACAATTTTAACAAAACATCTACAATGTATACAAAACTAGGAGTCAAGTTACCTTGTATTGCCCCTTTATCTTATCGTTCATATTTTTAATTGTATTTTTCCTCTACTTAATCCTTAAACACTAAAAGCACTTAACATGTTGATAAATTGGAGAGAAATATTTCTTCAGAATGATGCACTAATAAATTAGAGATAATAATTTTGACCACTGTCACTATGTTTACAATACATTTGCATATATATAGTGTGTTTTCATTCTAACCATCTGTATAAAGTAGGGCTGCAACTAGCAACTTTTCATAATCGGTTGATCAGTTATTACCTAGATTAGTTGATTGACAATTGTTTAAAGTTTTGAAATCCAAATGTGTTATAACAAAAAAAATGTGTTAATCCTAAAATGCACAATGATATTAAACAACAAAATGTATATTTATTTGTGCACAATAGGGAGTACAGAGAAACAGGTCTCTTTGCATCATTCTGTCTTTAATGTGTTTTGAAAGATGAACGAATAATAATGAAAACTAAAGTTTGTAGCATCAACAGCAATCAAATACTGGAGATTAGATTTAGTATAGTACTACAAGATCTTTGTATTGCTTTACAAAAATGTTACCATGTACATATTCTCTGGGCTAAGGCTGGCAGTCTTCTTAGAACCTGTGTTAACCTGTTGCAGAGAGGAGCTAACTTCCTGGTTTTAATGTGGCAGGGAAAGATAAGTAGTACTTTGCTAGACTAGCTGAGGTAAAATATCTGGACCTGTTACTCATCCATCTGTGAATTTCTGTGAAATGCTTTGAGCATGTGAAAGATGCTATATAGAAAATGCATTATTATAATCCATGTATCCTATTACATTGTCAAGCATGAAACCTTATGTGTATATGTCTGTTATTTCAGTTGGTGGTGTTTTCTTTTTTTCTTTGTCAACAGTAGACTATATCTGGGCTGTTAAGGATACTTTTAGTTTCAAAATAACTTAAACATGACATTTATGTTCATGTTATGCTCATCATATCTGTCCTTATGCATCTTTATTAAAAATGTGGAAGCATTTTTTTTTTTTTTTTTGGACCGCCAGTAATTCAGCACTTTAAACCAGTGGTCCCCAACCTTTTTGACTGCAAGGACCACTTTATTAGATGCAAATTTTTCCACGGACCGGTCGGGGGGGTTGGTTTGGGGGGGCAGTTTTATACACAATTTACATAACATTTCTGTTATTATTAAAGTTATTAAGCAGTTCGCATACATTTGCAATCTGACATTTTTCTTCTTTTTTTGCATATAACAAAGACATATGCTTTACATTTGCCAATCCAACAGATTGCACATCACAAACATTAACACTACAATCTTTTTTACGTGTCTGCTGTTTCTATAGGAGGGTGACAATGAGTTAAATTCCAATGGATGTTTTTCAAATGTTGACAAGCAATAAGCAAAAGGAATCAATGAAAACCACAGACAACAAAAACAGCAAAAAAAAAAAAAAAAAAAGTACGAGGAAAGTTCGAAGAAAGAGATTTTTTTACAATGTTTCTGTTTGGGGATCGTTGTGCAAACGTGCACAACTGAGCTGCGACTACAGATCTAACTGCTCTGTGGATGATTCGTTCAAGCATTTCAAGGTCACTTCGTTGTAATGAAAGCATCTGTTGAATGTACTTTGTAGTAACGTGATTTCTATAGACTCATGTCATATGGGGAAACTGTCGGGACCATAAAAATACTTGTATGTTGTAATGGTCTCTCACCTCGGTCTTTCACCTCTCTCTGCACCGCTGCAAAGCCCCGCCCGCCAAGCGTTCTGAAAAGTCTGAGTGAGTCGCCGTTGCCGGCAGTTCTCTCGCGGCCCGGCTGTCAGATGGCTGCGGACCGGTAGTGGGCCGTGGACCGGGGGTTGGGGACCCCTGCTTTAAACCATTTGTTTGGTAACATTTTCATGCTTGAAAATATGTTCAAGGATCAAGGGACTGGAGACTATCCCAGCAGCAATAAACACCAGGCACAAAAACAGCCCTGGGTAAAGGGCCACTCAGGTACACACCCACAGTGACATATGCTTAAGACCACTTTGGCACCAGTAGTTCTCAACGCACTAGCAAAATTTCAAAAGATATTTGGACTCAAAAATAATTTGAATAAAAGTGTGCTCTTTCCAGTGAACTCTAGCACAAAATATTAGACTGAACACTAGTCCAGTATTTTAGCAGATCAGTTCAAATACTTAGGGTAAACATTGCAAGTAAATATAAAGATTTTTTTCAACAACATTTTGCTATCTGCATGGAAAGAATTAAATAAGATGTGAGATGAAGGGTAGACTATCAGTCCACATTAGCAGGGAGAATTAACACTGTCAAGATCAACGTCCTTCCCGAACTTCTATTTCTATTTAGGAGCATCCCCGTATACATTAAGAAATTAGATGCAATTGCAACCACATTTATTTAAAAATTTGAAATATTCATACATCCAAAAGATGACTTTACAATGATATAAAGTAGAAGGGGGCATTGCACTACCTAACTTTCAATTTTATTACTCAGTGGCAAATAAAGACCTGCTCATCGACATGAATTGATGAATATACACAAGCCTGGTCTGTAATAGTAATTAAGTCTTGCTGTACCTCTTTATATGCCCTGCGTTTGTGCCCAAGTAAATGCTAATTATCGTCAATGTATTGATAATGCAGTTGTCCATCAGTCACACAGAATATAGAACCAATGTAGGAAGCACTTTAAGACCGAGAAGCTGTTATCTGTTGAACCTTTACATGATAATCTCAAATTTACACAGTATTTACTGTTTGGAAAACCTCTGGGATTAAAATACTTAAAGATTTGTATATAGATAATGTCTTCAAACTTCCCATCAACACAATTTTTCCACTACTTTCAAATCAGAAACTTTGCTAAAAGGATCATGCCCAATTTTCCTCACCTCGCACCAATTTCTATTCCAGAGGCAATACTGATCAGTCTTGACTCGGAGAGCATCTCAACAATATAATAGCTTCTTAGTCTCTTCCTTTCATAGATTTTGTTGTACATTTGAGAAAGTATTTTTCACTTCACATCTCTTGAAAGGAGTGGAAAGCAGCCATACATAGAATACACTCTAGCTTCATATGTGCAAGGCATTTAATTATCCAACTTAAAATCTTTTATCAAGCTTATTTATCTCATTTAAAATTGTCCAAAATGTATCCAGGGCAAGATTTAACATCACTGGGTCACTTGTTTTGGGTAGGCACCAAATTAACATCATTTTGGACAACAATCTTTGAATGCCTATCAGACAGCCTTGGTGTCACAATCACTCCTAACCCATTAACAACTGTGTTTGGTGTACTACCAGATGAGTTTATAGTGGAGAAGGACAAATTGATTGTGATTGCCTATACCACACTACTACCGCGTAGCCTTATGCTGAACTGGAAGAATCCCAACCCACCTCTTAAGTCATGAGTAACTGACATCTTGTACTATCTGAAAATGGAAAAAATGTAATTCTCACTTAGAGGATCCACTTGAAACATTTTAAAAATATAGCAAGATCTAATTAATTAAATCAATAGGATATGTATTTATATTGGGGGAGAAAGGAAATTCTCCCTTTGTTGTTTTTAAAGGTTTGCTCATGTTGTAGTCTATCCTCTCTTAATAATAATAAAAATACATTTTATGTATTTGTAGGTGCGTTTCTAAACACTCAAGACACAGAACAATAGACAAAACACAGATTATAAACAAAAGTAAAATGCAAAAGTTAAAATCAGACAAAGCAATTGTAATCAAAGAGAAAAAGCAGTCTTAAACAAATGAGTTAAGTTTAGATATGAAAAGTGAAAATGATTCAGTATTTCTAAGCTCAGGTGGTAGTGAGTTCCAAAGCTAGGGAGCAGAGCAACTGAATGCTCTCTTCCCCATAGTGGTAAGACAGATGAAGGGGACAGTCAAGTGAATGGAGGAAGAGGATCTAAGGGTAAGGGAGGGAATGGCAACATGGAGGAGGTCAGACAGATATGGAGGGGCAAGGTTGTGGATAGCCTTAAAAGTTAGTAGGAGAATTTTGAATTCGGACCTGGAAGCCAATGAAGCTGCTACAAAACGGGAGTGATATAGTGAATAGAGGGGGTTCTAGTAATGATGCGGGCAGCTGAATTCTGGACCAGTTGAAGCTTATAAAGAGATTTGCGATAAAGACCAAAGAAAAGGGAATTGCAGTAATCCAGACGAGAAGTGTTAAGGCTATGATCAAGGATAGCAGTGGTGTGGGGAGTGAGGGAGGGGCGAATATGATTAATGTTACACAAGTGGAAATATGCAGACCGGGAGATGTTATTGGGACTGAAAGGATAAAGTACTGTCAAGGATGACACCCAGACTCTTAACCCGTGGGGAAGGGGAGACAGAGGAATTATCAATAACAAATGAAAAATGATCAGTTTTGGATAATGTTGATTTTGTACCAATGAGGAGAACCTCAGTTTTGTCACTATTTAATTTAGGAAAATTTGAAGAAAACCAGGATTTGATTTCTGCTATGCAATCAGTAGGTGAGGAGGGTGGAAAGAAAGCAGTAGGTTTGCTAGTGTGTTTGCTAGGGTGTCATCAGCATAACAGTGGAAGCTAATGTTATGTTTACGAAAGATATTGCCAAGGGGAAGGAGGTAAATAATGAAAAGGAGGGGCCCCCAGGACAGAGCCCTGGGGCACACCTGAAGTAACAGCGGTGGGTTGGGATGTGAAAGTTTTAAGCTGAACAAACTGAGTGCGGCCTGAGAGGTAGGATCTGAACCAATCGAAGATAATCTATTGAGAAGAGTAGTGTGACAAATAGTGTCAAAGGCTGCACTCAGGTCAAGGAGGATGATGAGAATAGTAATTAAACCAGTTTCCGCTGCCATAAGGAGGTCATTAGTAATTTTTATAAGTGCCGTTTCTGTACTGTGGATGGGACGAAAACCAGACTGGAACTGTTCATACAGATTATTTTGAGATAAATGAGAATGAAGTTGAATAGCCACTATTTTTTCAAGAACTTTGGAAATGAAGGTTAGATTTAGAAATAGGATGAAAATTACAGAAATTAGTCTGATCGGCACCAGGTTTTTTCAGTATTGGGGTTATTGCAGCAGTTTTAAAAGATGAAGGAACAGTACCAGTAGTGAGAGAAGAGTGGATTATAGTAGAGATAAGGGGGACCAGAGAGGGGAGGCAGGCTTTGACTAGAACTGTAGGGAGGGGGTCCAGTTGACAGGTGGACGGTATAGACTTACAGACAAGGTCTAAGATTTCTGAGAAAGTAGGAAGCTGAAAAGAGGAAAATGAGTGAGTTGGTGGGTGAAATTCAAATGAAGTACTGGAGGAATCCGTACAGAGAGACTGATGAATCTTCTGGATTTTTTCATTAAAAAAGGACATAAGGGAATTGCAAAATTCAGTTGAGTAAAGGTGAGAAGGTAAAGAATCTGGGGGTTGTGTGATATTGTTAAGTAGTGAAAACAGTGACTTGGTATTTCCTTCATTGGAGGAAATAATGAGAGTATAATAGTTAGATTTAGTTTGGGCAATGCAGTCCTTGTAATAAAGTATATGGTTTTTGAACATCTCTTTGTGAACAAAGAGTCCAGTTTTTTTTATATAACTGTTCAAGTTGCCTGCCTTTGGCTTTCAAAAGCCAAAGTTCAGGCGTGAACCAGGGAGCAGAAAAGGAGAAAGAAACAGATCTAGTTTTTAATGGAGCAACAGAGTTAAGAATACCATTAAGTCCCTTGTTATAGTGTGAGACCAGTTCTTCAGGAGTGGGTAAATTATGAATGTCCATAAGGGAATCAATACTAGAGGAAAGACAGTCTAAGTTAATATTCTTAATATTATGGAAAGACATGAGACGGGAAAGCTTAGTGTTGGAAAGTGAAAGTTTAAAATTGAATGAAATAAGGAAATGATCAGTTATGGGGAGTTCATCCACAGTACAATCAAGCGGGGAAACTCCAGAACAGCAAATCAAGTCCAAGATAAGTCCTTTGGAATGTGTGGGAACATCAGTATGCTGCTGGAATCCAAAACTCTCAAGGCAGGATGTAAAGTCTCTAGTAATAGGGACACTGATATTATCCATATGTATATTGAAATCCCCCAGAAGTATTATGTTTGATGAAACAGTAGATAAGTGTGTAAGGAAAACAGTAAAGTCATTCAAAAAGTCATTTGGCTTAGGGGGCCGGTAACCAGTTGCAATAATAGTAGGAATATGACCATTTAATTGACATACAAGAGATTCTAAAGAACTGAAGGCAGGAACAGACAACGGTAAGACTTTCCATTTCTCATAATTCATTAACGTGAGACCTCCACCTCGGCCAGAGCTACAGGGTTGAGAGATGTAAACAAACCCCTGGCTAGTGGATTCGTTAAGTTGGGAAAGTTGAAAAGTCATGGAGTTGTTGCCATGTCTCAGTTAGACAGAAAAAGTCAAACTTACGATCAGTGAGGAGATCGTGGATGAGAGGCCTCTTGCTCAAGAGTGAGCGGATGTTCATCAGACCAAATTTAACAACGGCGTTATCGCATTTAACAATGTTAGCCGACCGGGCTAGGCTGGCTAACACACTGCAGTCAGTGACTCTGCTTAAATTACGTGGAGGATGTCAAGAACTGGACCAGATGGAGTTTATTATTTTCGAACTGTCAGCTTGAATACTCCGACGGGACTCACGGTGGATGTATCTCCGATGGGGGAGGAATATGATGTCTGGGTGGAGATATAGGCCAGTCAGTGGAGGCTCGGACAGGTGAAAACGGAGTCGGAGTAGCTCGGCAGCGGAGTACTGAAGCACGCCCATCGCAGGTTGGATAGTGAGAGACAGGAGGGACCAAACAAACACGAACCAAGTAAATATCCCACCGGTCCACAGGTTAAGTGAAGGCGCAGACAACTCAGATGTCCGGAGAACAAAGCCAGGTAAGTCTCTAAGGCAGGGATAGGCCGAAAAATAGTCCATACACAGCCAAATCAGCAGTCAAGCTAGAAATCAGTCTAGTTTTAAATGATTGAAAAATAAAACTTAACGAATAAATCTGTCCGAAATGAAAATGAAAACAGCTTCTTAGTCCATTAGATTGTAAGTTAATCGTAAAAAAAGTTAAAGAAAAATAGTTTAAAAGTTACTGGAGAGCAGCGGCGACCAGTCACACCAGCATTCACTCAACCGGAAGTTCCTCTTGGGTGGTGGCTGAAGTTTGACGTGATTGTATGGAATGTTGCTTTCTTCAAATAAAATCAATTGATCAAAAAAAAAAAAAAAAAAAACTGACACGCATGTTAGTGATATGGGTAGAAAACAGGAGTACATGGAGGAAAAGCCCTCAAAGACAGTGGAAGTACGTGCAAATTCTTTATCGACAATGGGTAGGTACTGTATGGAATTCAAACCCAGGACTCTGGATCAGGGAGGTAGCAGTGGTAATAGCTTTGCTACTGTTCTGTAAATTAGAATGCAAATAAGCATCTGGATTTCTCTGTGATACAGACTCAATTGTGTAACCCAAACTCAAGCATTGTATTTTTGTGACAACAGTCAGTCACCTATGGCTGTATTTTTTCTGTACATTTAGAAAGTGTTATTAAAAAAGTTGTTAACAATAATGAACTGGATCAATTAGAAAGTGATTTACTTTTGTCCTACACACGCTATTAACTATGCTAATAGTTTTGTTAAAAATTAACCAATGGCTGTGTTCGGGTTAAGTGTACTCAATATGTGAAGCCTGCATGTTTATTTATCTGTGTATGTACTGTATGTAAGTAAAAGTAATGTATCCTCATGTAGGAAGGCACCAAAAAGAAATGCATCATCCCTTTTTCTCTCCATTCATGGTTTTATTGGTTTCCTTTGATGTTCAGAATAGGGTAGTTTTATGTATTAACCTATGTACACATTTTTCTTAGTTTATATAAGCTTAATTTCTAACTTTCTGTTTAATCAAAACTATTTGTTACAATAAATCTTGATTGTAGAAAATATTGCATTTATAAGCAGTGTATTAAAATTATTGCTGGATCATTTATAGTTTGCCTTTTGTGTAAATAACAATTTATCCTCCTATCTCTGTTATCTGTAATTAAAATATGTGAAAATACATTGTAGCCGCTGAAGCATAAGGCGAGATCAAGCACGGGTAAAACGCGTTTTGAAAGAAATCTCTCAGTCCAAAAGTTCATTTTAAAATTATTTAGTGAAAGTTAAAAGCAAATAATTCACACAAGAATAAAAAAAAAAAAGTTACACACACAGAATAAAAAGCAAAATAAAGGAAAACTGTATCTTCTCTAAACTTAGCTTTTCTTGAGAAACTTTAGTTATTTCTGTACTTAAAAGATTCTTTACTTCTTCTATACTTAAAGATTCTTAGCTTCTTCTTCTGTACGCTTTAAATGTACGGCTTTGCACTTAAATAAGCACGAGTTACTTACACACTCAAATGGCCCATAGGCCCATTAGCACGAGCATGTGCCCAGGCACAGTAACGGTTTAAAACCGTATGCCTCTACACCTTACACGCGGCAAGGCTGTCACTAACTGAAGAACAATGTTTACTCAAAGCTGTTAGATATGGCAAGAATATACCAATTCAATTCTACTTATGGGGGTTATAGGAACCTCCCATAGATTATGCATTGTCATCTAGTGAAATATTTATGAATCTTCTATAACTAGGAAAATGGCTCTTGCATACATTATACATTTTTCATTTAAAACTACAAGAATTTCTCATAACTGTTGATCTATGATGAAATAAACTAATGATTGATCAAGAGCCACAAACTAAAAGAAATCAACAGTGATTTTTTATGTCAGATGAGAAAATTGAAGTAATGCAAATGAGTAATACACTAGCTCAATATTTTGAATTTTTCATTTGGTCATATATATGGTATACAAATACAATCTTGTACCTCATTTGGCTTGTTACAAACTTCTCAAATGTTGCTTATTTCATGTCTGTTTCTTGTGAACATTCCTTATTGCTGTATACCAACATAGGAATACAGTAATCCCTCGCTATATTGCGCTTCGACTTTCACGGCTTCACTCTATCGCGGATTTTATATGTAAGCATATTTAAATATATATCGCGGATTTTTCGCTGGTTCGTGGGTTTCAGTGGACAATGGGTCTTTTAATTTCCGGTACATGCTTCCTCAGTTGGTTTGCCCAGCTGATTTCATACAATGGACGCTATTAGCAGATGGCTGAGAAGCTACCCAATCAGAGCACATATTACGTATTAAATAAAACTCAAATATATTGTGAGCACGGGGGCTGTTTGCACCCCTAGAGGATACGGCTGCTCGTCTAAAAAACGCTGAAAGACTACCTTCACATTGCTCCTTTCCTTGCTGGGCTTACTTTTAGTTACTTTGTTGCGCGATATGCTTCCTGCATGGTGCTTTGCATACTTAACACTAGAATTACCAGAGCCTACGAAAAAACTCGTAGATCCGGCCCACCTTAAATCGCTTCTTTAATCCGTTCACACCTCTCCGCCAGTGTCTTTTGTCCTCTAAATGTGCTGATAAAGACAAGCTGCCAGCAGCCAGCTATTCCATCCCCCCACCGACTTAGAACATGCACGAACTTTTCCCAGCTCATGCCTTGATTGATTATCTGGGAGTGAAGTGGAATTTTACAGTGGAAATAATATTGTTATTTGGAACACACGCATTTCATGTGTGTTCCGTTTCTACAGTAATCTGTGTAAACACATTGTTAAAACAGAAACTTTTTCATATTTAAGTAATAAATGTTACAAAATGTAGGCGTCCGTGGCGTAGCGAGATAAGATTTGCTTCTTAGAGCGTAGCAGCTTTGCCGTGCCTCCCAAACCTGAGTTTGATTCCCCGCTGGGGATAAAGTGTTGCATTTTGTTTTCTTTTTAACCTCAAACGGACAAAAAATTTATAAATTGGTATACACTGTCAGTTAATGAGATCGTTATATTTTCATGTGGGATGCTCCTTTTAAAATATTTTTTTAACAATTGAGACTGCAATTAACATGAACAACTGTCCTTATAACTGTTATTTTTAAGATCCATAACACACAGACAGACAGAGCACTGCGTAATAGAGAGACAGACAGGCAGAGATATATAAACAAACAGGGAAGGCACATGTACTAAAAGAAAAAAAAGATCAACATGTGCGTTGTTCCTGCTGCACTGAATAAGCTCACTCGCTCTAACATCACCCCTCCCCCGATCTGACTCTCTAAGTAACAGCACAAGTACAGACACAAATCAAGTGCATGTGTGTACTGTATAATATTAACAAAAAGAGCAGCTTACTACTGAAAATGGCAAATATAGGAGTGAGTGGGGATCGAACAGGGGACTCTTGATTACACTTGGTTTGCGTCTGTACTTGTGCTGTTACTTAGAGAGTCAGATCGGGGGGAGGGGTGACGTTAGAGTGCGTGAGCTTATTCAGTGCAGCAGGAACAACGCACATGTTGATCTTTTTTTTCTTTTAGTACATGTGCCTTCCCTGTTTATTTACATATCTCTGCCTGTCTGTCTCTCTATTACGCAGTGCTCTGTCTGTCTGTGTGTTATGAATCTTAAAAATAACAGTTATAAGGACAGTTGTTCATGTTAATTGCAGTCTCAATTGTTAAAAAAAAAAAAAAAAAATTTTAAAAGGAGCATCCCACATGAAAATATAACGAAAAAAGTAACACTTTATCCTCAGCAGGGAATTGAACTCAGGTCTGTGAGGCACGGCAAAGCTGCTGCGCTCTGAGAGGCAAATCTTAGCACACTGCGCCACGGAAACTGTTGTATCATCCGTGAAGCTTTTGTGAAAGTGTTTATTTGATCTTTGGAACTCAGGCTTTACACATTATATAGTTTATGCCTACATTTTGTAACATTTATTACTAAAATATGAAAAAGTTTCTGTTTTAACAATGTGTTTACACAGATTGCTGTAGAAACGGAACACACATGAAATTCGTGTGTTCCAAATAACGATCTATTATTTCCACTCTAAAACAGCACTTCACTCCCAGATAATCAATCAAGGCATGACCTGGGAGAAGTTCGTGCATGTTCTAAGTCGGAGGGGGGATGGAATAGCCGTCTGCTGGCAGCTTGTCTTTTATCAGCACATTTAGAGGACAAAAGACGCTGGCGGAGAGGTGTGAATGGATTTAAGAAGCGATTTAAGGTGGGCCAGATCAACAAGTTTTTTCGTAGGCTCTGGTAATTCTAGTGTTAAAAGCTCAAACAGCCCTATTGATTTTTGATTGTTTGCTTTTCTCTGTCTCTCTTGCTCTGACGTTCTCTGCTCTTGACGGAGGGGGTGTGAGCAGGGGGTCTGTTCGCACCCCTAAAGGATACGGACGCTCATCTAAAAAATGCTGAAAGACTACCTTCACATTGCTCCCTTCCTTGCAGCTGCTTTGTTCAAGCGACATGGTTCCTGCATGGTGCTTCGCATACTTAAAAGCCCAAAAAGCACCTATTGATTTCTGATTGTTTGCTTTTCTCTCTCTCTCTCTGACATTCTCTGCTTCTGACGCGCAGTCCTTTGAAGAGGAAGATATGTTTGCACTCTTTTAATTGAGACGGAGCACGTTTAAACTTTTGAAAAAGAAACAAATGTTTGTTTGCAGTGTTTGAATAAAGTTCTTGTCTCTCTGCAACCTCCTGTGTTTCTGTGCAAATCTGTGACTCAAGCATGACAATATAAAAATAACCATATAAACATGGTTTCTACTTCGCGGATTTTCACCTTTCGCGGGGGGCTCTGGAACGCAACCCCCGTGATCGAGGAGGGATCACTGTATCTATCTTTTTTTTAATAAATGTAGCATATGTGAGCTTACAGGTGATGTGCCTGTGATGCAGCACTAAAAGCACTAATGAGAATATATTTTTCAATGCTGACAACTATAATAAATTTTACATGGTATGTTCCATTTCTTCCAGGAACTTGTGCTTCTCTGCAAAGTTCAAAAATATGTCAACATATCAATTTAAGACTTTAAACTGATTCATAAGGAGTGTTTGTGTTAGAACCCTAACTGGTATTTCACCTCATTTGGCTTATTGCGCCTGCTATAGCAGGACAGACTTTGCTTCCTAGTGAACCTGAACTTCATAAAGTATTTGGCTAAATAGTTTGAACTCTGTTGTTTTTTTTTATATGTATGTGTATGTGTATATATATATATATATATATATATATATATATATAATATATAAAAGAGTTCATCTTATTAAATATGCTTTTTCTATGGTAGTGTCCTTAAGATTTGTTTTAAACATGCTGTACATTATAATTTCACTGCCTCGACCTCATGTAGACATAATGCAATCTAAGAAATACGGTCACACTTATTGTGTGATGTAACAGATTTGAAAAGAGCTGAATAGGACATAGACAGTTTTGCTTGTGTCTATAGTCTACATAAATAGTACATACACTTTAGAAAGTCTCATTGCATTGGCTACAGTCACAAGGTGAAATGTTAGAATATATTCATAGGGATGTGGTAGTATTCATATTGAGACAGAATAAACCATGGTAGATGAGAACCTACAGTATATCCCTTTCCCTGATCTCAGTTATGTTCTGTGCATAGTTCTAGGGTAAATAGTCTGTTACGCAGACGTAACTATTCACACCAAAGTTTATGTACAAGTTCTATATTTCACAAGCTATACCTCTCCTATAGAAAGCTTTTTGGTAACCAAGAAACTGGTTGTAACAGTATTCACATCAGCAGCCTCCAAAATGACTACATACTCTATCAAACCCCATGATGTTAAACTACAACATCAAGAGCACAATCCTTGTCAGATGCACCATCATTATTACTTATTACTCTACTTGTTTTAGGCATATTTTGAGTTATAATGTGGCCACTGTGTAAGACAAATCTGGTTATACAATCTGCATTTAACTATCTCAGTAGTGATTCCCATTTATAATGTGGGTCACTGTTCTGTTTGAATATTCAAATCAATGTGATGTTTCTTGAAGATGAGACCAGGTTTCCATCAAGGTTTTCTTTGACCTTGCAGCATTTAGTGTCATGAAAAGGTCAGTCATCTCCATAGCCTATTTTGCTGTCTCACTGCTGGGATTTCCAGTTGTGATAGTCTGCAGGCAGACAGATGAAAGAAAAACTGATACCTATATGGTGCCGAGGATGACTCTATTTTGTGATCTTGTGACAAAAATCAAATTCTAATGGAAGAGGTATATTAGTTATTTTGATTAATATGGAAATATGTACATTTTTTCATTTTTCATCACCAGCAAAAACGTCTGTTAAATGCATAAAGGCTAGAAGTAGTAGCAACACTGCAAAATTTGAAAAAAGAGCATGAGGAGGGGGTTTTGTTTATTTTTTTTTAGACATTGGGTAAAGGAGTCCCTTAAAGTTTGCAGATTAGTACAGAAAGTACAGATTAGTCCTTAAGGATAAATGTTCATTTTCTCTTTTGCTGAGTTGGAAAACCAAAATGTGTCTCATAACACTTATTTTATTCAAGCTTCAAGGAACTTCTGTTCAACTGTTAACCAAAAAAAAAATCATACATGATGATGTGCCTTTTGTGTAGTCTTTTTCTTAATGTATATCACTGATAGTGTATTTTATAAAATATAAAAAATGTACAAACAGTGAAAAGTTGTTAGTACACCTCAGTTTTTACAACGAATGACCTAAAATAGTTAAAAGGTAAGCAGTAAACTGTCAGAGGTTTAAATTTAAAGCTTAGGTTAGCAAAAACTAAAAAGGGGAATTTCAGAATATTACCACACCCTCTGAAGTATTGCTTGGACAATATTCTAGTGATAATGGCAAGAAAACAACAATTAACAAATGAAATGAGACCCTTAAAAGTGTATGCCTTTCATTTAGAGAAATTGCAAAAAAGTGACAGTGAGTAAGTCTTACACAATCCAAAGGCAATTGGAAACTGGAAGGAACTCTGATAGGAAGAGATCTGGCAGACCCAAAGTCACAACCCAATCAAAAGACAAGTTTCCTCGGGTCATCAGCTTGCGTGCTAGGTGCTTCGCAGCACAAGAGCTTCAAGCACAGCTTAACAGTGGTCGGAAAAAAGAAAATCTCAGTTTCTACTGTGAAGAGGAGACTTTGTGCTGCAGGTTTGACAGGGTAAGTGGTAGTAAGAAAGCCATTCCTGAAAGGACAATATGAAAAAGCCCAAAATGTACCTAAAGGCAATGTCAGAACTGCGTTAAAAGAACAAGAAGGTACACTTCAAAGCATAGAAAGGCCAGCACAGTCTCCAAACTTAAACCCCTTTGAGTTAATTCTCGATGAACTGGACAGAAAGTGTAAGCAAAGCAGCCTACAGTGTTGGAAAGATCTTTCTGACTAATATTTGATTCCCTTATAGAAAGAATGCTACATTTGTTTTTGGCTGTTATATCAGCAAAAGGTGGCTACTTCCAAAATTTTCAATAAAAATTTATACACTTTGATTCCTTAATTTTTTTTTTTTACCATTATTTTTCTATGCCTTGATTTCATGAAATGTTAAACTGTGCATTTCAATAAAAACTGAAAGAACTGAGGTGTTCTAAAACTTTTCACTGGTTGTATGTATGTATGTATTATATATTGGGAATTTACAATAAATTCATGGAATAGCCTACATGTTTGAATGAAGGGGGTATAAATAGTGTACACACAAATTAGTGTACACACAAATTGGAGAAATACATGCCTAAAAACTACCAACAGACAAAGGATTGTTTCTTGCCTTGTATTCTGTGAAACCAATAACTAGTAATTAAGGAACTGGATTTAAACCATATGTTTCCTGGTTGGGTTCTTGCTTCCAAACCAGTATATGGGATTGGGGAGGTGCTTCTGTTAATTGTATTGTTCTGCATATGTACTTGTAAAGAGCCTTGGAATAGTTAGAAAGGCATTATATAAAACAGAAGTTTACTAAAGGTTGTTTTCGATAATCTTGTAATTTTTTGAGTGATCTCAAATTCAGTTTTTTATTATATAGTGCTCTTCACAAAATAAGGCTCTAAGTGTGAAGAAAGATTTTCAGATACAGTATAATGACCCAATAAAGCTAGGAATACATAAACAGGAATGTCAAAAGTCAAAAGACTAGAAGCTGCAGTCCATTCCACTTATTACATATAAATATAAACAAACATAATATAAATCTGCCAACTACAGTTAACAGCATTGCTAAAGGAAATAAACATTTTGTTTTAGAGCAGTCAAACCTCTAATTTTGGTAGCTGAGTTAGGAGTTGTTGTTTTTAGTGGTTCTTTCTCACAGGTCCATAACTGTAGTAACTGAGGTGGGCTAATATCTACTTTTTTGTATGTTAATGCTTGAATTCTGCTTTCACAGTTATGCATTAATAGCTGTTTTAGAGTTATAAAAGAAATTAATCAAAAAATATTTTGGTAATAAAGCTGTTCCGTAACTCAAGTCATTTTTGGTGAGGAAAGGGTAGTAGATTTTAAACTTTAGGTATTTCTGAACTGGCTTATTTCAGTTTAACTAATTATCTGATTCATGGCTACTAAGGAGCATCTCTTCTTTGACATGCATGACAAAGAAGTGCACAAGAGAAGAACATTTGTGTATAAGGTGCAACTTGTTTTAGTATTTCAGTTAACTTTACATTTGGCAGAAGTAAAACTGTCCATGAAAAGAAAATAGCTTGCCAGTTCATTTTAATGGTACCTCCTATAAAGTGATGAAATAAACTGTTAAACACTGGGGACTATATAATATATAATATTAAAAACATCTTTGTATTAAAAAAATACGTTTTGTACCATTGCATTTATTTTATGAAAAATGTTTGGTAACTGAAACTGAAAATGGTTCCAGTATTTTAGTAGTAACCCTCATTTAACTTTTCACAGCTACTTTTTGTCTAAACTGTGTTGTCATTACTTAACAAAATTATCTTTTTCCCCTTTGTTGTCTGCTTGTAGTTAACAATCCATCATCCTTTGTTTAAAATATAGAACAAAATAATTTTAGAATGTAGTTGCTAGTTCATACTGTTTCCTAAAATTGGTGTTTCCACTGAAAAAGAAGCAGTAAGGAAACAGCATCAACTCAGTTTCTAGTGAGCAACAGTTGCTGGTTTCTTATATTTTAACAAAAGAAAAAGCATTGGTTCTATTCTGTGTTTAATTTTCTTTCTCTTGAAAAAGGAAATAGTTGCAAGACCCCTGTAACTGTTGATACTTAGTTAAGTGTGTTTGTGTGTAAATGTTGTCATTACTCTTATCTTGTTGGTTCTTTACTTTAAGGTAGCTTACATTGACACATTGTGCTTTTTTTTCTGTCTGTCCATCCCTCCCCTTTCCCCATTAGATCCTCCTCCTACTACCACACTTTCAACAACGTCACGTCCTTTTGTGGCATCCGATATCACAAGCTTAGCTGCAACCAATCGATCACAGTTCACTTCCCCAACACTGGAGTCTTTGCACAGTGGCAATCTGGGTAGCATCATTGGTGGTGCAGTGGGTGGTGCCTTGTTTCTTATTTTGCTCATCATCGTCCTTGGAATGTGCTACATGAGGAAAAGGAGAACTTTTCGGGGAGACTACTACACCAAACAGTACTTGGGACCATCAGACATGCAAAAGGAGTCGCAATTAGATGTACTACAACCTCATGAGCTTGAGCTTTATAGTGACCCCAGCAAGGGTACCATTAAACAAAAGCCTAATGATATGATTTACCCAGATTACCCAAAAGAAATGAAAAACCACGACTGGGGCACCATAGACAATATGAACAATGGATGTCCAGAAGACTCAATGCCAGTTGAATATTATGAAGATCGAAGACTTCCTATAGGAACAAAATACGTTCAAGATGACTATTATGAAGGCAATGATGGAGACTTTGTATCACACCTGGATGGTTCAGTAATTTCAAGAAGAGAATGGTATGTGTAGGGTTTATTAAAAAAAAAAAAGACTATAATGTACAAAGTAATATTAAATTCTCTAGCTCTGTCTTTACAAAAAAAAAAAAAAAAACGCAAACATGCTTTACACTTTTAGTTCAGCATACTGTATCTACACACTATGTGTTACCTGAATTACAAAAAAAAAAAATCAACTGGTGTTGGTAAAATGTTTTAGCACTAATTGGAAGGGTAAAGAGGATGGTGTTGCACTCTTATGTCTATTTTATTATTGACGTGAAATATGTGTATTCTGTAGAATCATCCTTACTTTTATATGCCTTTATCTGATAACTCGGTGAATCTGTTTTCTTTGAATACCCACTTAAATAATTATGGTAATAGTGGCTCTAAAAAATATTGAAAACCCTTTTTAACTTTCTTCTTTTAGAATGGTTTTTAAGTTCTGACACAAAAGAAATTTTTCACATGGTTTAAATAAGATACGTACTTGACATTAAGTTGATGTAGGTGGCGTAAAATACAGAATGCTGTCAGGAGGCCACAAAGCTTAGTTTATACCTGACACACACATACAGAAAACACACACACATAACAGTATGCATATATACAGTAGGAACCAACCTAATGAAATGTTCATTGTGAAGAAATGTACGTCTGCTGTATTAACAGGTTTTCTTTCATGCTCGTGTTGTGCCTCTCAATTTTTTCCAAACCTCACCATAATTCAATAGTATTAATGCTACCTGTGCACTGAAATCACTGAGTTATAGTGCCTATATACAATAAATGCAAAAGTGAATTTGCATTGGGAACATATTTTGAACATATGTTAAATTCTTCTGTGTTCTAACAACTAATGGTATTGCCCAGTGGGCAAGAATTTATAGAGATGAGGTTAAAGGGAGATTGAGGATCTATACTTTGGTACTGTTTCTTTATTTCCAATTTTTTTTCCATATTGAATTGCATTTTTTTTTTTCCTCCAAAAGTGCAATTGGAAATATCAGAACACAGTTTAAGAAAGGGAAGGTGTTAGGAAAGACTGCTAGTTTGCCAAAATCTAAGTACGTTTTTTGTGGAGCATCTCCAAGTATGATACTGTGTCTGTGAGTCAAAAACTCACAAATGTAAAATGAAACTTTACTGGACTCAGGTCTGTAATCAGTTAATGGTAAGTGAAATTTGGGAAAGAAAGGTCTAAGTATGAGTTAATAGTTTACATATTTTAAACGTATTTGCCATTTTGTCTGGCAAGGTTTGTATCTAGATACTTTATTTGTTATGTGTTAAATCATTTTTGTATGTTTTACTTTTCTTTCCTTTGTGTAAAAGATGAGTTTGTACAACAGCTGTATTTATTCAAATTTAAAACAGTTTGGGCCAGTACCATCTGTATTAGGACTGCATCTGTTCAAACTATTTGTGCTCTAAGTATTGCAATTTAAATCTGAAAGTCCCATAACCAAAGTAGTTTATTGGGACTTTGAGGTTTTATCTTAACAGCAGGTTCATGACATACAAGGCATTTCTCACTCCCTCAAGTCAGCACTTTTGGGTATAATGAGAATATTTGTCCAGATGTTTATTTCTTTAAAAAAAAATAAAATGGGCCACTGATTGGTCACATGAGTTATAGTGGACATCCTTAATTTATGAATTGTTAAAAAAAAGAGTTTGAACAGTTATGGATCTGTAAATCTACATGTGCATATATTACAATATATTTGAATACATATTCTGTACATGGTACTTTTTGTATGTGTATCATATTTAAATGACAGACGACATTTGTTTCAAATGCAGTTGCCCTCTTTTGTTTATTATGTTTTTTTTTCTTTTTTGTTTTTTCCTTTTTTCTTGTTAAGCTGGCAAAAAAAGAGGTAATTTTTATTCCTAAAGTTTAATATTCTCACTCTCAGTGCAAGTAAAATGTTTGTATGTATGTACAGTTATATGTATAATATTAGAAATGCTTTTTTATTTAAATAGTGAACTTTTTGTAATTCTCCAATGAGGTGGGAGTGTGCACTTTCAAGAGAAACTATTTTTATTTTTATTTTTTTTTTTACTTTTTATTTTTAGCTAATAGAAGTTTGAAGAAGACATAGTTAGATTACTGAGCCTTTCTGTAGAAAATTAATGAAATTGCCCTACTAAACTGAATCAAAAGGGATAAAAAAAAATGTAAAAACAAAATAACCAGCAAAGAGTTTTCTTTTTTTACCTCGCTTAAAAACAAAAGAAATGAAGCAATGGTACTTAAGGTTCCTTCAGATTCACAATTTTATTTGCTATCTAAAAGATTGTTTTAGTATGTAAAGATGTGTAAATGATTTGATTTGCTGCATACTTGATCAGCTACTGTGTGAAATGAATGTTTTGATACTTTTTGTTTGAATAAAAGACATTTTTGTCTTTCAGTGGTAGAGTGCATATCCTTTTGCAAAATTCATAATGGCATGTTATTAAAGTGCTATGCAAATAACTTAACACTTGAAATCTGAAAGGGTATTGTTTTTCATTATTTACCAGCTACTTTATTTAAAGTGCAAATTCTAATTTAAATGTGGCTTAACCCAAAGCCACCAAGCATGATTACTTTTTAGGCTTGCATAAAGTCTTTTAATCTGATGTTTTGTGTGTTAAATGGAGACCCATGATTTAAAATAGGTCACCAGTAGCTGTTTGCTTGATGAGAGGAATCAAACTTATTCCACTTGGAATAAATAAATAAATACATATATTTGAAAATAAGAAATTACATGTCATAACTGCAGTTTTGTGATTGTCATTATTAATGGCAAAAAAATGAAATGCACACATTGCAATTCTGAATTGGAGTTTTCATATACTGTTGACTTTATAATACAGTAAATGAGAATACTTTCTGTACTTTGAGTAGTTAGTTGTGGCTATATTACTGTGAATCTAATATATTGTAACTTCCAACCCAAACTATTATGTAATGTCAAATTTAGATTGGTTGCCTGGTGTAATTTGGATCTCATTGTAAATGAGTTGCAGGATAAATTTATTTAAAAACTTTTGAGCTTTATAACCTGCTCTCAGTACAGTCAGTGACTAGGCCAGATTCAAGCTCAGGATTCTGAGACAGTGAAACAGCTACAATATTCATATTGCCACCAATTAATAGCCATAATAAGTGTAAATATAAAGCAATACCAGCCATAAGAAGTTCATTTGGTTCAATGTAGCTGAGAAATTTTTAAATCTAACAAAATATTCTTTACAAGAAAAAACATCCTTTATGTAGTAGGTTATCAGATGTCCTACGTATTATCCAATACATGTACTGCATACTTTTTTGTATCTACAGGGAAATGCTATTAAAGTAAACTGTGAAACATTTCCTGTGTAAAGCCTCCATGTTTCATGCTTGTATTTTAAATAGCGTTAGATTGATGGAAATGGAGGTCATGGTAGACAAGATACTTTCAGTGATAATCCCTGTAATATCAGAGGCTGATCGTGCATCTCCACATACCACAGTATAGTTCAGTGCAGAGAACACATGTTGTCATTTTTGTATTGTTGATAGTCATGGGTGCATTTTTATTCTTTCTCACACAACATGAACAGTTCATACTGCTACTATCAGGGAGATGCTACAAGAGCATAACAGGTAGAACAGCAAAGCTGAATGTCAGTTTTCTCTCTTATGCTATCAGACTTGTAAATAAAACCCATACACTGCCCCTCCCCTCAGCACTGCTGGCTAGCTCGTGTCTAGAGGATGGAAGGCCTTCTTGAGATCTTATACCTGCAGAGGTTACACTGAATCATTTATTTATTTGCATGTGCACTCTTACTTTTTTTTTGTTTTTGTTTTGTTTTTTTTTGCTGGAGGACTCACAAAATAAGATTTTGATTGTATGGGGTACATATGACAAAGCTTACGTTGATACATTTTATTCACAATATATTGTACATACTGTGTGCTACATTCTCTTTGCAACTTCCCACTACCTCGAGCAATAGTAGAGATGAAGTACCACCCACTGCAAGCAATGACAAAAGGTAAGATTTATCAGCTAATTATGTACAAGTCTATCATATGGCTATAGACCAGATCAGGAGTGGGTTGCTATTAGTCCATTTTCACAGACAGAAAAATAAGACTGCCTGTGAAATTGTACCAAGTAAATATGCATTCCTGTTTTGATTACTCCACCCACTTTCAAATTAAACTTTTAAGCATTAAATATTTTTTTATAATCACTCTGTTAATGAGTAATGAGTACAGTGAAAGGTAAGTCATGGTTCCTGTAGAACCAGAGTGGTACTCCCCCTACTTTATTATTTAAATGTAATCCAGCAGTTGGTGATCTTTTACTTCTGAAACTTTTTTACAACTGAGAACTAATTTTGTTAGTTTTTGCATTGCTTATGCTCGGGAGATGACCGGAGTTCTTTTTTTTTTTTTTTTTTCCTTCAAATCTAAATATGACCTTCTTGTTATACTATCATTGTCAGTGCTGTCTTTTAATGAACAAACCTGTGCTAATAAACTAATAATCTAAACCTTAATAATCCACCCATAGTCTGACACAAAAATCTAATATTTAACCAGGTAACACAATAATTGACATACCTTTACAATGTATTGCACCCCTTATTACTAAACCACATTTAATAAACCTTTAGCCACATTCTAAATCGCTGTGTCCTTTTTCCCTTTATGGCTAAGCCATTTATCATCAAACACACAAAAACTCAATTGTTTAGTTTAACTGCATGGACTATTTACATACAGGTATATACATCCCACGTTCCTTAAAAAATCATAAATTCTGTAGATTTAAGTCCAGGAAAACAATTTTAGTGTTTACCCAAAGAACTGAGAGAAATAGAGGTTGGGAGCAAGCACTGATAATGGAATGTCGCCACACCCACCACACGACAAACCACCTCAGGATCTCAAATTTGAACCTGAGCGCAGCCGTGCAACACCTCGGCATCACACTAGTTCAAATGGAATGGAACAGTGTGGGTTTTTTTTTTTTTTTTGGTACAGTGGCTGGAGTACCAATCCTACCACCAACCCCTGAGTTCTCCCTGCAAGTTAGAGGACCTGCTTGCAGGGCTGGATGCAGATTAATGACATACCCAGGATGGAGCAAATGCAGGTTAAGGGTCTTCCTTGAGGGCCCAATGGAATGGCATTTATGGAATTCAAATTGGCAACCTTCTGATTGCCGGCACAGATCCCTAGCCTCAGAGCCACCACTCCGCCATAAGCATAACAGAAAAACATGAAAGCATAAAGGAAAAAAAAAATCCCCTTATTAAACCTAAGCTGCCAAAAAATAAATAGAAAAATAAAATCATTTAAATGGTACTACACATAAATGTTGCAAGCATGGTACTTTCTTACGATTATGGTGTTACTCGGCGACTGACCCTTCGCTCTAATAGAGCATATGGAAACCGCTTGTTCCCAGCAGAAGCAAGCCGATACTTGTTTGTCCTGGCAAGTATTATGTCGGTTGTGATAGTTGGTCAGCTGCAACTCCATTGACAGCAACAACAGACTTCAATGCCTGTGGACAGCGTCACACAGCTCACTGGATTGGCATTCTTGACACAGTCCATCCAACAACCTGCATGTCCACATATGCTCTCCTCACAGTTAACTCGTTGCTGGAATCCACTCTTTGTTAAGTAAACTTCTAGTTAAAGTTTGCCATTGAAATAACCACATTTTTCACAGTAACAGCTTTTTCAGATATAGTTATCTTGTCCACAACTTTATACCTATACCTACAGTTACTTTCTTTTTTCCCACTTTTTTCTTTTCTTCACTCTCATTGGCTACCATCCAGACCAACATAATAACAAATACCAACTTTTACTTTTAAAACATTCTAAATATAATTGGATAACAATTTAACAACATGAATCATAAACTGTTTTAATCCAATTTAATTATATCATGAACATTGTATTACCACCTTATAACTTAAGTTTTAAAGGGCTACACTTACAGTAATATGGTTGTAAATGAACTTATCCCTGGTTGTCAGGATAGCTCAGTTCAAACTTAAGTTAAACTACCTAGCAGTTGGCGATTGATGCTATGCTACACATATCTAAACCATCTTAACTCCACTGTGGTGAAGGGCTGTAAATCTTTCACAATAAACTTTGCTACAGCCCTGAGACATTCTACTGTTTTTTCATTCTCCATTTTTCCTTATCGAGAACAGGATGGACCGGAGTGTCTGAATGCCGGCATTCTACTGACGAAGCTGCAGCTGCTGCTTGACTGAAGCTGTCTGTATATAAATTATATAAATTAAAACTGATGTTCACTTTGTCCTGAGTGAATAACTACAGACTTGCATGTATAATGATAACAAGTATTACTTTGACTTAATGATGTCTAGACAGTTGCATTTTCAGTTTGACTAATTCCAGCAGCATTGGAACTGGGAGGCTGAAACATGCAGCCACTTTCTTGAAGCAGCCAAACATGCTGCACTGCTTCACATTTATATAATGGTGTACTTTTAAGAGTTTGTTTATACTTCACGCTCAGAACGCGCATGCATCATGACTGCCATGTGTTCCCATCGTTCATTTGATATGTCCTCTGAGCACGTCCTCCGAAATTAATGTGACGCGTGTGCGAGTTGCAGTACCAGCAAAAAGTCAGGGGGAGCAGTGTGATAAAAGTTGGAATGTGACGTCAGAGTCTCTGTTTACTGTGTACATGTGACAGAAAGCCGCTTTGAAGATACTAGGGATCGATGTGCCTGCTTCAGTGTTAGATGAATGGTTTGATGTGGTGAAGCAAAATGCCGACATACAAATGCATTTGTGGTGCTTTTATATAGCGTTGCATATTTCACATTGTAATGACACGCCATGCCATCCTCTGAGCAGTCTTTTTTTTTTTTTCTTCACAACAGCAACAGAATGTACAGAGCTGTATTTGAGCCACAGAGAAGAAAAATTAAGGACACAGTGAAAAGGTCTATTTTGTGATTTAAGTGGAAATTACGGCTTTAATCTCAAAATGTCCACTTTAATCTCGTAGTTTACTTTATCGGTAAAGTAGACCGTCGTAAACATCTTAAAACCGACCCAGTTGTTAATCGCTACATACTTCTGGGGCTTCCTCCTGACCTGACAGCAGCGGCAACAGCAATAGATCACCACACAGCACACATTAAATTTATGATATTCCAACTCTCTGCACATTTAGAATCTTTAGATTTATACTTGATATCACTTTCATGATGAAATGCATTAAAGTATGGATGTTATATTTTAGATAAATTGTTAATTTCGTTTAAATAATGAATACTGTTAATAATTACACATATGGGGGAGGCACGGTGGCAGAGTGGTAGCGCTGCTGTCTCCCAGGAAATCATGTCCCTGGTGTTCCCTGCCTGGAGTTTACATGTTTTCCTGCTGGGTTTCCACAGTGTGCTCCAGTTTCCTTCCAAAGATATATGCAGATTTTGGTATTTGGTGATGCTAAAATGACGCGTGTGTGTGTTTGTATTTACCTTGTGATGAGCTGATGCCTCGTGCCTAATGCTAGCTGGAATGGGCGCATC
This sequence comes from Erpetoichthys calabaricus, assembly GCF_900747795.2. Taxonomy (NCBI): domain Eukaryota; kingdom Metazoa; phylum Chordata; class Cladistia; order Polypteriformes; family Polypteridae; genus Erpetoichthys; species Erpetoichthys calabaricus. Next base: position 146,527,741 of record NC_041397.2, read on the forward strand.
CCTGGATTGATGGATTTAATTATTAAACATCCTTTTCATAGACTATGGGGCTCCACCCCCTGCTCGCTTTGCTCGCCCACACCCAGGTTTGGTTTACCGGATAAACAATTTAAAGAGATTACTTTCATGGGGTTTGTTACATATGCATTATTTTCACTTTTACTTTAAAACTTTTATAAAAACAATATTTGTCCTTTATTTCCTGCCCCGGGTGTGGTTAAATCTCTTTCTCGTGGGACGTATAACGCTGCTCGCGTTGTGAAGGGTGGGGGTGGGGGGGGCTGGGGGGGGGGGGGGGGATGAAACATGCTAGAGAGATGCGGTTGGTTCAGCTGCTTTCTTGCTGTTGGCGAGCTGCATGTTCTGCTTTGTCACGCTTTGAATCGATCATTTAAAAGCATGTACAGCAGCTGTCCTTTTGCCACTTCACGTCTCTGCCGATAGCGTTGTGAATGGTTGGTGGGGTGGGGTTGCTGAACACACGCTAAGGAGATGCACTCAGATCATCTGCTGGCGAGGTGCGTGTTCTGCTTGTCGTTGTTTTAAGAGCTGGAAGCACATGAAGTGTGTCTGCCAAAAGCATTCCAACAACTGGTAGGTTAGATGTCCGTGAACTTGTTATAAATTATTTGTAAGTAGGGCGTGATGTGCAAAAGTCACCGTCTCACGGGTTTTGCTTTCTAAGGTTGTAATATCTAGTCTTGCGTGTCATCGAAGTGTCTATCCAAGATTATCAGGTCTTGATCATTTTGCTCAAGCCCCCCGGAGGTGCGCTATGCTCCTGCCACTTCACATCTTTCCCGCTCGCGTTGTGAAGGGGGGGAGCTGAACGCATGCTAAGGAGATGCAAGCGGATCAGCTACTGGGTTTGTGCTGCTTCTGCCGGGGTGCGTGTTCTGCTTGTCGCACTGCGCGTTGATCATTTAAAAGCCTGTACAGCAGCTGTCCTTCTGTCTTGCGTGACGTTAAAGTGTGTCTCGCGTGACGTCAGATTGTCTTCCGAGAAGATCATGTCTCGTCTCCCTGCCAAGATTTTTTTTTTTTATATCTATACTAATAAAAGGCAAAGCCCTCACTGACTGACTGACTCACTCATCACTAATTCTCCAACTTCCTGTGTAGGTGGAAGGCTGAAATTTGGCAGGCTCATTCCTTACAGCTTACTTACAAAAGTTAGGCAGGTTTCATTTCGAAATTCTACGTGTAACGGGCATAACAGGAACCTCTTTTTTGTCCATCTACTGAAATGGAGAGCAGCTCCATGGACGTGGGAGGCGGATTTGCATAACGCGTCATCACGCCTCCCACGTAATCACGTGAACTGACTGTGAACGCAGTTAAGTGCAGCTACTGCGGAAACCAAGCACAGTGAAAACCGTAAGTTTAAATTAAGTTTATAGAAACACTCCCGCCGTTTGCAATACCATATTCGCGAGATACAAGTTTAATGAGAGCAGGCAGTCAGCTAAAGAAGGGAATGAATAAATAACTATAATCGTAATAAACGAACAAAAAAATTTAAAAGCAGCACGTGAACTGACTGTGAACGCAGTTAAGTGCAGCTACTGCGGAAACCAAGCACAGTGAAAACCATAAGTTTAAATTAAGTTTATAGAAACACTCCCGCCGTTTGCAATACCATATTCGCGAGATACAAGTTTAATGAGAGCAGGAAGTCAGCTAAAGAAGGGAATGAATAAATAACTATAATCGTAATAAACGAACAAAAAAATATAAAAGCAGTACTTCGCCGCTACGATGCGCAGGGATATAAATTAAGTTTATAGAAACGCTCCCGTAGGTAACCACCCATACAATCAGATTGGGATTCATACTACGAATGTCTGCAATGTAATTGCCCCGATCTACATGCTGTCAAATGAATGAACCACACGCCGTGACACAACGTTAGGTGCTTTGCCTCTAGCGCTGACGTCCGAGGTTCGATTCTCGTAAGGGAGTGCAGTGAGTGTGTACGCCAGATGAGCCCACAATTACGGCGAAACACGTGTCGCGTACTAGATGACTTTGTAACAGAGTTAAAATTGCTGGAGCGAGAAACTTTTAACTGCCGGGTCATGTTGCGTATTCTCGGGTAGGTACACCAAAAAATGTATACATTTATGCATGTAATGGGCAAACAAAAAATGTACTATAGCCGAAAGCACTGCAGTAGTACTCAATGTATCTTTACTTCTTAAATGTTAACGTTTTACTGTTTAATAATTTATACGCTTTTTATATGTTGTTCAAATTCTTTTATCAAAATACCAGTAACAGCGCACTGCACGATAACGTGGAGTGAATACACTTGACATAAGCATTCATGTTATTTATCCTCTTTCTCTGTACATTTACCGTTCGTTTGCTCAGAGGTTAATGCACTTGATGCTTACTGAGCAGCTCTTCACCCTAGCGTCCCGCTGCTTCTCATCTTTCGTCGGCATCTTTTCACGTTAAAACTGATTAAGTTACTTTTTGTATTGCGATAAATTAGTATGTTTTCTTTAATTTTTCAGTTAAGCTGGCACTTAAGTCTTCACTCTGCCTCAACAATGATTAGCGAAGGTGGTAGGGAATGAAAACTGCACCCATAGGCATCCGCCCACGGCCGCCCTGGTGCGTGCAGCTGTGAGTTAATTCTACAATAAAATAAAATAAAGATAAAAAGACTAATAAAATCATCACCCCAGAAGAGGATAGTAGACGTGACGTAGTTTATGTGTACCAAATTCAAGTCAATAGGTGAAACGGTTTGCGAGCTACAGGTGATTTAAAATCCTGGACAGACAAACGAATAGCCACGGTAGCGTATTATACAAGAAGATTTTACTGTTTAATAATTTATATTTATATACAATGTGCTTCTTATATATTACTTCATATTCTCATATGATAATGATGTTAATGTTGTTTATATTGATTTCTATGTTATTGTAAGTGCTCTTTTCCAACTTGTTTTGGACAGCTTGAAGACTTCTTCTCGGTCTTGGAAGGTTTCCCCCCTCATGGGCCCTTAATTTTGAGGAAAAGTCAAAAGTCACAAGTTGCTAGATCTGAGGAATAAGGTGGGGCCTCAACAAGGTTGATTTCAGAGGCTCCAATGAAGAAGATGGTCTTAGTGTTTGAGTGTGTTAGTGTGTCATTGTGGTGGACAAAGAATGACTTCATCATCTGCAGTGGGCGATTGCAATAAACTCTGCAGAGATTTACGAAAACTACTTTTAGGTACTACTCAATACAGACCTTGGACATCACTGTCTGTCCTTCATCGGATTGGATGGCTGCCACAATTCTGTCCATGGAGAAGAAAATCCCAAACATCAACTTGATATGAGATTTGAGATGCCATGCTTTCACTGGTGGTGCCTGTCCTTTTCTGGACCAAACTATAGCTTGTTGCTTGGTTTCCAGGTCCATTTTGTAAAATCAAATGGCCTGTTTGGAATCAAGTGAACCACTTGTTGTTGATGCAGTGGAGAGCTGGTACATCATCACCGAAGTCATTTTTCCAAAACATTATCGAACAGTTAATCCACATTAAAAATCAGAGCATGATGACACCATTCTTCTGACCATGAATCACCACCCACCACTTACACATTTTCTCTTCTCCATGACTTTCCCTGAGAATAAAATGTTTTAAACGGTTCATTGAAACATTGAAGTACATGCCATAAGAGAGAATACTATCTGGCAACAGGAAAGCACATTTTAAACACACTTTTGGATCTCCTCTCATATTAGCTGGTTATGAGTGTGTAATGCCATGCAAGTGTATCTGTGGCTTTCCTTGTGTTTAAACAGACAAATACAGAAAAATAAGCAGATGAAAAATAATTTATAAGTAGTAGTCAGAGGAGCTATGTTGAGAGCCTTTCTTGTACTGTTTAATATAATCAGTCCATGGAAAAAACTGATTCAAATATCAAAGAATGTATGGCATTACAAAGCCTTTAGAAACTCCTTTTTTATTTCGACATGATGTGCTTCATATTTGTTTCACATACAGGTTTAGTTGTTTCATAAGGTTTACAGTTTTCCTTCAATGTGTTTTTTAAAGTATTACTATCAAATAATTTTGAGGTAATAGTAAATGGTTCATAGTTTAGCACTGCTGCTTCACAACCCATAGAGACTGGTTTCAAATCTGAGCTCTGCCAGTTTGTGTATGAAGTTTGCACATCCTCACCATACATGTTTAGGTTCTTCTGTGCACTTTTTTTTTTTTTTTTTCTCCTCATATCCCAAAGACGTGAAAATAATTCACTGAATTGCTCATTGACCCTGAGCGGCAGTGTCTGCGAGTGGTAATGTGCCCAGTAGTGGACTGGTATCTTGTCTAACACCTGTTATGCACAAGACTACTGATGTAGCAGTGTTTCCTACCCTCAACCCATTGATTTGTAAAAGAATGGAAGTGCAAGTATTGTCTAGATGCTTCATATTTCTAATTCTTAACTATGTCTCAGACTGTGGTAATCCACCTACCAGGTATTACCACTTTAAAGAAAAAAGTCCTAAGAATAGAGCAAAAACGACTTGCACAGAGAGAGGAAAAAAAAGATAAGCACTTGCTTTTCTTGCAGTCATTTAAGTGCAGGGTGTGCTTTGGCAGGTTCACACAGTGGGATGCCAGTGATAGGTCTGGCACACCTCCAGTTCAGGTTTGCTGGAGGACGCTGCACGCCCCAATCAATCAAGCCGAGCGTCTCCATAACCACCTGCCATGGATAAAGTAAAAAGTGAGTAGCGTTTAGTTATGGCATGCATGCATTAGTTTGAGAAAGGGATCCCAAGATAAAGTCCCAAGAGAGTTACAAGAAAAGTAACTTTTGGCGAGGACGTCTGCTTCTCCGTGGAATCATATAGTGGTGAGCTCATGCTCGCATGAACCTGAGGCCGGCAGCCTATTTGATACACGCCTTGCAGAGGTTGAGCGTAGCACCTACGCAGAACGCACCGGCACCCACCGCGATTGGTGAAAGGGTGGCATGATGCTGGATTAGCAGTAAGTTATGTGCCCCGATATAAAAGGCACTTCCTACCTTTAGAAGTCATCTTGGGACTCAGTCGGTTGGTTGGTATTGCGATTTCTGTCAGTATACCAAAAAGTGGCTTGTTCCTTAATTGTATATATTTGTCTAGGAGTATAGATATCTCCTAGTTACTGTATTGTATTGGTGGAGGTATTTATATAGATTTGCAACTGTTAAGGTGTGAGTTAAATCTGACATTGACTGCAAGGTTTAGGATTCAAGCAAAACATACCAGCTATTAGCCTATTATAAGTAACAAACCAGCAATTCAAGCAAAGTTGAATTTGCAATGAAAATTAGAGCTTCATTTTGAAAATAAATCAATCCAGAATAATTCCATTTTGTGTCCAGTGAAATTCATGCCACTGACCCAGGTTGAAAGCTGTTTAGTATATTTAACAACCCTTTTTCCTCCTGTATTTTCATTTCATCTACAGCCTTGTAGCATTGCCAAAGCAGGGGATTTCTGTTCCCATTAGGCCGCAGTGTGCTGGAGCTGATGGGAGGGTATCTTGTTCAGCACGCAAAAAAACGCGCACACACGAATAGCAACATACGCAAAAGTGGGATCTTATGTAAGGTCACAGGTAAAGTGTCGTCTTCTCATCAAATTTTAGTTTGCATGTCATTGCAACGTTGGTTTAGACTTTGTGTCTATGAATACATCTTTTGTCTCATTGTAAGTTGTGATTAGCCATGTTGAATTTCCAAAAGACACTTTTCCACCATTTATTTCAATTTAAACCATTTTTTGGGAATTACACAGTGTTGCCATAACCTTAAGGAGCAATGTTCCTTTCTTTCCACCCTACCCTCAAATAAAAAAAATAAATACATAAAATATTTTAGTTAGTTTTTCAGTTACAAAATCACACCTGAAAGTAATTTTAGCATGACATTTGGGAAACCTTATGGGAAAGGAAACTGCTTTTTGTGCTCAGCACTATCTATAATATTTTTGTGATGTTTAATTTTACATAACCGTCGTTAAATGGTTTAGATCGCTGAACAAGAACCGTAGCAACATGGTTGTCAAGTGTGCAAATAGGAATTTCATTGTATTGTGAAGATACGAATAAATCTAAATTGAACCAAAGGCACCACTTTTTTCTTTTTTTATTAAAGCATTATCTTACATTTGGGGAAGTACAGGAGAGTATACAGAGGAAGAGGATGGCAAAGAAGTGGGATAGTCAGAGATGCAGAAAGTAGACAAGAGTACAAGGAGATAAGATGCAAGTTGAAGAGAGAGGTGGCGAAGGCTAAAGAAAAGGCATATGATGAGTTGTATGAGAGGTTGGACACTAAGGAGGGAGAAAAGGACCTGTACTGATTGGCTAGACCAGGAGTGGGCAAACCTTTTGGCTCAGGAGCCACATTGACTTTTAAAATTTGACAGACGGGCCAGGCCAGCACTAGATGGATACATATGAAACAAAAAAAAGGCATTACAGTGCTAATATTTACATTCACTTTTAGTGGGAACAGTGTTGTTGATCACCCTTTTTTGCCAGTGCATCGAAGTCTGGTGTTAGTTTTGTTGTGGCAATTCTCAGAACAGATCTGAGGTCTTCATCACTCAGCTGGGATCTGTGGGGTGCTTTGTTGGTGTTCATCACACTAAAAGTCTGTTCACACACATGTAGAGCCAAACAACACCAGCATCCTCTGTGCCATCATCTTCTCCCCGCATTTTCCCCTTTAGGGATTCCATGGCCAAAAACTCCTCCGTTATCTCTCAATTGTCATTAATCCCTGAGCGTTGTCCTTTGTCATTACTTTCGTCCAGTGCCAAGGAATATAATGTCAATGACTCTGCTTTTTTGTTTAACTTGCTAGCTAAGTCTTTGTCAATTAGCTCAACACGGCGAGTCACTGTCCTGTGTGATAAGCTAATTTTTTCAAGTTTGTTCTTTCTTTCAGGACACAATATACCTGCTGTCTCTACTATGCACTCTTTGAGAAACTCCCCCTCGGAGAATGGCTTGCTGGTCTTTGCTAATTTGAATGTCAGCACATAACTTGCCTTCGTGCTTGATTCTTGGATGGCAGTTTGTCAGATAAAGGTGTTTTGCTGAGCCTGCAAACTAGCTGCCAATCTCTGAGCGGTAGCCGTCCGTTCTTGCGTTGACTGGTTGTTGGCGTAATTAGCATGCTTGGTGGAAAAGTGACGGCTGATGTTGTATTCCTTTAAAACCGCAACAGTTTCTTGGCAAATAAGACATACAGCCTTTGACTGGACTTCAGTGAAAAAGTATTTAGTTGTCCATTCCTTATTAAACACTCGGCACTCACTGTCTATTTTTCTTTTCTTTGGCCCACTCATTGTGGCAGATGGGTTCAGAGCAGTAGCAGAGTAATAACAGAGAGTAACCCAGTCTCCGCAAAATCAAGTCAATGTATCACTGCGCCTAATGCGCCACCTGGTGGAATGCCAGGCATTACAGGACAAGGTCAAATGAATACAGTCATAATTCTGATTTGATTTGGGCAATTTTGTACCAATCTTCGGCGGGCTGGATGTGGCCCGTGGGCCATAGTTTCCCCACCCCTGGGCTAGACAGAAGGACCGAGGTGGGAAAGATGTGCAGCAGGTTAGGGTGATAAAGGATAAAGATGGAAACATACTCGCAAGTGAGGAGAGTGTGTTGAGCAGATGTAAAGAGTACTTTGAGAGGTTTATGAATGAAGAGAACGAGAAAGAGAAAAGAGGTTGGATGATGTGGAGATAGTGAATCAGGAAGTGCAACGGATTAGGAAGGAGGAAGTAAGGACAGTTATGAAGAGGATGAAGAATGGAAAAGCCATTGGTCCAGATGATGACATACCTGTGGAAGCATGGAGGTGTTTAGGAGAGATGGCAGTGGAGTTTTTAACCAGATTGTTTAATGGAATCTTGGAAAGTGAGAAGATGTCTGAGGAGTGGAGAAGTGTATTGGTGCCAATATTTAAGGGGGATGTGCAGGACTGAAGTAACTACAGGGGAATAAAATTGATGAGCCACAGCATGAAGTTATGGAAAAGAGTAGTGAAAGCTAGGTTAAGAAGTGAGGTGATGATTAGTGAACAGCAGTATGGTTTCATTTCAAGAAAGAGCACCATAGATGCGATTTTTGCTCTGAGGGTGTTGATGGAGAAGTATAGAGAAGGCCAGAAGGAGTTGCATTGTGTCTTTGTGGACCTGGACAAAGCATATGACAGGGTGCCTCGAGAGGAGTTGTGGTATTGCAAGAGGAAGTCGGGAGTGGCAGAGAAGTACGTAAAAGTTGTACTGGATATGTATGAGGGAAGTGTGACTGTGGTGAGGTCTGCGGTAGGAGTGACGGACACATTCTTTGTGGAGGTGGGATTACAGGTTGACAGACGAGATTAGACAGGAGGCCCCGTGGACTATGATGTTTGTTGATTATATTGTGATCTGTAGCGATAGTAGGGAGCAGGTTGAGGAGACCCTGGAGAGGTGGAGATATGCTCTAGAGAGGAGAGGAATGAAGGTCAGTAGGAACAAGACAGAACACGTGTGTAAATGAGAGGGATGTTAGTGGAATGTTGAGGATGTAAGGAGTAGAGTTGGCGAATGTGGATGAGCTTAAATACTTGGGATCAACAGTACAGAGTAATGGGGATTGTGGAAGAGAGGTGAAAAATAGAGTTCAGGCAGGGTGGAATGGGTGGAGAAGAGTGTCAGGAGTGTTTTGTGACAGACGGGTATCAGCAAGAGTGAAAGGGAAGGTCTACAGGACGGTAGTGAGACCAGCTATGTTATATGGGTTGGAGACGGTGGAACTGACCAGAAAGCAGGAGACAGAGCTGGAGGTAGCAGAGTTAAAGATGCTAAGATTTGCACTGGGTGTGACGAGGATGGATAGGATTAGAAATGAGTACAATAGAGGGTCAGCTCAGGTTGTCAGATAGTCAGAGAGGTGAGATTGCATTGTTTTGGACATGTGCAGAGGATAGATGCTGGGTATATTGGGAGAAGGATGCTAAGGATAGAGCTGCCAGCGAAGAGGAAAAGAAGAAGGCCTAAACGAAGGTTTATGGATGTGGTGAGAGAGGACATGCAGGTGATGAGTGTAACAGAACAAGATGCAGAGAACAGAAAAATATGGAAGAAGATGATCCGCTGTGGCAACCCCTAACGGGAGCAGCCGAAAGAAGAGGAAGAAGAATATTCTTAGAGAGACACAACACTGTTGTTCTACTGCATATCTTTATTTTAGTTATTTTAGGCTTTGATATACAGTATTGTGATTTGTAACAATTTTAAACAACTTTCAACCGTCTTTATAACATTAGCAAATACTACTGCTGTCTAATAAGATGAAAACAACCTAATACTGCTTTATAGAACAACACATTCAATCACAGCTTACCAGTGGTTGAAGGAAGGTAGAGTGACTTTCAGCTGTGAAGGGAAGACATTTCGCTGCAGATTTGACGGGTTGAGCGGCAGTAAGAAAGTCATTGCTGAAACAGAACAGTAAAAATACTCTGAAATTAAAACATTAAAAAAAACATGATGATATGGATGCTGTATAGCTGTTAAGCTGTGGTCCTGTGTGGCTCCTACCACACAAGCTGTTCACTCTCAGAAACTTGTTTTCTGATTCTGTTGTGGCATTGGGTCTCCCAGACGTATCTCTGTCAGAGTTTCTCTAGTTCCCAAGTTCTTTTTGGTGGTGTAGGAAACTGTACTCCCTGATACTTTGATACATTTTTTCTAAAGGAAAAACATATACACTTTTAGGTTTATAATAGTCTTTCACTGTTAATTTCCTTTTTCTCAACATGAAGATAGCAATATACAGTACAATATCATCCAAATAGTGCTTCAGAAAAGGGTTAATAAGTAATCAACAAAAGCTGGAACACATATAGGAATTGTTAGCACAAACGTTCAAGTCATAATTAACTTTCATTGCTGTAGAAAAGCTGTAAGTTGTTAATCCATTTCTTGTTCCCTGAAAAAGGCATATTTATACAACTCTTAAACTTACATAATTTTCCAGAAGTAATGTATTTTCATGACTGATAACCTAAACTTTCCATTTCAAGTTATTCACTGGACTTGAACTGCTCACATTTTAACAAAAACATGAAAAAATAGGAGTGTTGTAAATCTTTTGACTAGTAGTGTATATCATTTTTCGTTTTTTTTTTTTTTTTTTTTTTAATTTTTAAATATCTTGCCCTTCTTAGTCACGACGGACTGCGTCTTGTAGGCACTATCAGATTGAGGGAGAATTGACATTGAAGATTATAGCTGAGAAATGTTGATTGCTTAAACAAACCATTGCAACACACTTTTTACACACCTTTTGTAACCTTTACCCATTTAATATGATGGTGAGTCACAACCCTGTGCTACCCAAGTAGTGACAGCTTTTAGTTTAAGAAACTATGGTGTACATGATTAATATTTTTCACATATATGCAGCATGTCCGTGTGAATGACTGGGAGGGAGATAGAGAGAGAATAAAAACAGTACCTCACCAATATATTTTTGTATTTTGTAGACTATCGATATTTTGAACTTATTCTATTTCTGGATCATGGGGTTCAGGACCTATAGTGTCAAGTACTACGCAAAAAGACATTTCTGAATGGATCATCAGTACATTGCAGGGATGGTACACAGGCATGTGATGATGTGGGTTCTGCTCCATTCTCCCGTCTTGCTTCTGGAAGCTGTGAACCTGACATTGTCGGTAATGTCACTAATGAGCTGGACAGTGAGGCACAACAATGAAGCAAGGGGATGGTGCAAAAAATGCAATAGTGCTTTTATTTAAAACAACAAAAATCTAAGACAAAGTGTCCAAATAAATAGTGCAGTGCCTCTTAAATCTTCAAATAAATAATCCAATAAAAAGTGAACTTGTGGAGGTTAAAAACACAATAGAAAAAATCCTTAAAAACCGAGGTTAAAACAATGGCTGGAAGCAGTCTTTTAGAACAAAGCCCTGTGCCTTCTTTCTCCTGGTGACACAACCTGCTTCTCCCGTCCAGGCAATGCACCAGGGGAGCCACCCTGCCTGCGGCTGACCTTCTTTCTGCCTTCTACTGCTGGTCTGTTTGCCTTTCCAATCTCTGGCTTCGGTAAGCATCTCTGAATCCATTACTTGGGCTCCCCAGTGACCAGGGCGCTCACGCTGGGGGGGTTCATTTCCCAAGTCCCGATTACTTCTGCCTTATGCAGCAAGTCATCCCTCTTCCGGTCACTTTCCCGCTTCTCACTAACGGTCAGTGGGAGCGACCACTACCGACTGCTCCCGGGGTGCCAGTCAGACACCCAGGCTCACTGCTCAGCTGCACCTTCGCTCGTTCACGCGCCGGCTTTCTCATTCCTGCTTCCTGCCTTTTTTTTTCTTCTACTCCTGTAACCACCATTCCGACTTTTCTGTTTCTTACCCCATAGCTGCCTTGCGCTTCTATTTATCATGGGGGCATGGATCAGGTGTGGCAATTAGCAGCTCCCGGCATCAATTACAGATGCGGATGATTCCTCACCTGTGCACTTAAGCGGGACCGTCCGCATCACAAATCAATTGGGAACCTCTCCTGTCACACTACCACTCTCCCTCTCTAAGCCGCAAGTGCGATGACTAAAAAGAGGCCTTTTTGACTTGAGCTGTGGACCTGCCTACACCACAAGGCAGTGCTGGTAAGATCAAAGAGCTCAAGACTGGATAGAGTTGGTTGACTTTTCTCCTGGCCAGTTTTGATTTTTGTGGGTTTTTTTTTTTTTTTTTTTTAAATGAAAATCGCCCATGTCTTTTATCGTGTGGTTTGTTTAAATGTATCCTTGTGAGGACTGGGGCAGTATAAATCAGTTTATTGGGCAATTACTGAAACATGTTTTGACAGCTTTAAGCATTCCCTAATTAACAGCTGGATTTTAAAGTACAAGACTTTTTTTTTTTTTTTTTTTTTTTTTTTTTTAAAGACTTGCAGCAAGTTCTTAGGGATACATTTTTAATTTTGTTATTATTCACTGAATATTATCCAGTAATCAGCTTTATAATTCTGAATTTATGAAGTACTGCTCCATTAAATTAACATATAAATGAACTTAAACTGCTTAGATATGACTTCGCTACCATAACTTGCCCTTGGTAAACTGCCCTCAAACCCAATAAAATGAAATGGTTTTCCTGTCTCGCACACCACTGCGCAGGAAGCAGTTTCCTAAATGCAGGTTTATGACAAGGTATTGGTGTGCTAAATTAATTTACTTCAATACAGTTTAGGTATTTGTAAATTACTTTAACATTAAAGGAAAAATGTATTTAATAAATCTTTTCCACACAGTAACGTAATACAGTAATCCCCCGCTATTAGCCACCGCCAATGGCACACTTAAGAGCCGCACAGGAAAATTAAACCAATATATATTAAATAAAGTATCAACTGTGGCAGAGCAGGTAAGACCCCACTTTTTTTTTTTTTTTTTTTTTTTTTTTTTTTTATATAAATACTACTATAGGCATCAGTGTACAAATCTGCTGTACATTTGGTTTTGATGTTTTTTGAACATTTTTAATATGATTGAATGTTATGCAGTCATACAGTATACTCAAGACACCATCTTTGCAACTTTTCATAAAGCAGTGGAAAAAGTTTGCCGTTCTCTTTATTTTTTAGACCTTTAATATTACAGATGCTGTGTTGTTAACACTTTGTCTAACCATCTTATGTTTTTGAAAATACAGTAGGCATGCTCTGCTGCATGACATACTCTTAAATGTCCCATCAATGTCTTCATTTTAGTTACACTATGATATCTTCTGTGCATGCTTTGCAACTCGTAGATTTTTGTATCTTCACACAATTTAAAGTACTTTCACGCTATAGGCATTGTTTTAATGTCTTTTACTTTCAGAACTGGAGGTTTGAAGGGCAGTGTGCATGCACGTCTTTCATCCAAGCTTCCAAATCAAAAACATGGCTAACAATCTACAAGTTATGTACCATTTTGAAGATCATCTTTTTCCAGAGAAAAAAACAGATGGTCCTGACCTATTGCCAATAAAATCATGTACCACTCTGGATTATTATATAAATAGTTAAATCTGCAGTTTTTTTTATGAATTTTATAAATTATTGTGGTTGTGCAAGGTATGATAATTGGTCTCAAAATGTTGTGCTGCTGGCTGAATCATCCCATTTAATAATAACCTAGGATCTCAAACAAAAACAGTGCACAATGGTGTTACTACAAAACATAAACAGCCTACTGTAGGTAGCTTATAGGAATCAGGTCTGGTTTGGAACTCTGTCTCTCTTGAGCATTGGTCCAGAATGAGACATCACCGTTTGTGAGTGTCATGCCTTTATACTCCCCTGACTGGAAGGGGAAGAGTCAGTTGCCTTCACTGGGCGTCTTCTCCTGACTGTGGAAACACAAAAAGACTAAACTGTTTACAACAGTGTCCCCTCTCATGCTGGAGCGGGACTGCTTACTTAAGATGAGTCAGGAGGGTTATCTACAGGCAGACATGTGACATTATGTTTTAGAATTAAAAAAAAATATATATTATATATCTTAAGTCTAGCCCTATTTACTCTTTTATAGATTGTGCTTTTGGAGGTCAAAAATGGGGGAAAAAAATAGAGCCATTTTTGAATTACATTTCCACATTTACTTAGTTGGCTGACACCTTTATCCAAGGTGACTTACACCATTTATGATACAATTGGTTACGTTTCTTTTGGTTTTCCTATTGGAGCACAGAAGGTCAAGTATCATTAGTTGGATTTGAACCCACAACCTCAGGATTGAGGTCCAAAGCCTTAACCAGTACACCACACAGCCTCACCATTTAGTCTTGGTAAGATGTTAATACAATGTTAAATTGTAATATTCTCATTTGCTTATGTAAACTGTGATAGATTTTCCCCTTCACTATCTCCAAAGAGCTGACGAGCAGAATAAAGGCAAAAACTGACTTATTGGTAAGCATGCTCATGTAGTTCATACATAAGATATCCCAATACCTGGAAGGAAGTTTATAAGCAGTGCTGAATTTTTAAAGTGCTGTACTTTCAGCATCAGCATGTCTGAATTGGTTACATAGTTGTGTGGGGTTTAGCTGGATGTTTAGAAACTGAGGGAATGTTATTTAGTAGATCAAAATCCAAATTAGTTTGGGTTCTGATTTTAGCCACTCAGCATTGGAGGCAGGAGTATTTAGTGAATAATCAAACTTCTCAATTTGGCCTAGAGCCAGAGAAGACTATGGAACTGTTTTTTTGGTATGGAGGATCAAGTACAGGTTCTTCCTTAAATAAACATTTCAGTCTTTGTTGTTGCCCTACCATTATGTCCTTTGCCAATAACTAACTGATTGGCTCCTGTTAGAATGAAGTGCCCTGCTTAAACTCAGTAAACCTTTACTAGAAATAGTAATGTTTGGTTTCATGTCCTACCAAACAACTGAGATTTTGAACAATGGTACATGAATGACATCTTAAACCTTAAGTGCCTGACTTTACTGCTGTGTCAAACTTTGAAACATTTGTAAGATTTTCCTTTTGTTAATGTCTTTAAAAAAACAATCACCTTTTCAGCTCTGTCACACTTTATGGCTGCCCTTTTCAATTCACATTTTCAAACTAACGATGACTGAGCTTTTACAAGGTAACAGAAGATTATCCTATTGTCTTGTGTTTTGATTGGTGGCTGTGTTGGCTCACGCTACATAATGCTGTAGCCTAGAAAACAAACTTTTTAAAGACAGTTATTTTAGTTTCACATCTTATTGCTTGGTCACTACCTTTTGTCCACTGCTACTAAAATTATAAGCCATGCCCCTGGGAATTAAGTTGGTCTTGGTCCAGAGCTACATTTACCTCTGGAATAGAGATCTCTAATGCCAGTGATTTAACATGGAATTCCAGTTTGCATATCTTTATATCACTTGGCTATAAATGAGCTGTGTTTTTGGGATATGAAAGAATTACACCAGAAGAAAGTATGAACATTCCCTTGGACATTCATTTACACACACAAAAACCCGAGGATGATATTGCAAAAAAAAAAACAAAAAAAAAAAACTGAGCATGTAGCAAGCCTGTTAGCACAGGTAGTGGGTGTGTCAGGCAGCAGGTAATGGATACCTGTGCTTTTGTTTATCTTATCTAGTCTATTAGTGACTACTGCAACTAGGACAGTTCTCATTCAGGAAAGCCTGAAGTGCAGCCAGAAAAGACTGCATTGGGGTGGATGGGTTACTTGCCCTTTTCACATGTCCATTAAGTCAAGCTCTCGCTACATTGGTGGCCCACTGAGAGGTAGGATGAAAGATAGACCATTCACGATGGATAATACGGAGTTAACTGGAATGGAAATGACTAACGAATAAAGGATCCTGAGGAAATGTGACTGTGGATGCCCCAAATTGACAACCCATTGGGGTTTACAAATTCATCAAGGGAAAGTGTAGTGTAGTCAAAAGTACCAGATGCTAGCTTACACTCCACCAGCAGGTCAGAAAAAAATAAAAGGACTCTGAGCTAAGCAGAAGCACCACAGAAACAGGATCTGCACTGCCAATAGCAGGAGCACAGCTCCACAGCATGTGTGTCGCAACAAGACAGAAACTAGAGAACTATGCAAGAAGTAACACAAACTGAGAAACCAGTTCAACAAGCCAAAATAAAGTGGTCTAAACCTAGCAACAAGAAGGCATAGAGAAGTTTCTAGCAGAACCTGTACTTGATCCTCCAGAACTTGTTAATAAGCAGTACAAACTGCAAACATACTTCTTTTACAACATTATCCATGCGGAAGAGAAGAAGCAGTTTGGGTGAACTAGAAGATGACCACCCACAAGCTGAGTGGGAGGTTTAGGAGGGAGGTAAATGAGCTAGAGAAGGAAATACTGCTTCTCAGGAGAGCATAGAGAAAGAAAAAGGGGTGTTTAAAGTTCACTGGAACATCAAATCCAGTCTTGCATACCAAAGGAGAACAGAACAGATTGGGAAACTTGGGAGTAGAAGGAAAAGGCAAGGGCAAGCTTCTTGTGGGACACCTTCAAGTATCCATGTTGAAACAAAGACTGAGAGACTAGAGACCATTGAGCTACAGTTAGAGAAGTATATCAAGGACCAAATCAGTAACCTCAGAAAGGACACTCCTCTCAGATCAGAAGAGTATGTGCCATTCCTTTGAACCCTCCATCCAGTTAGACAGCAACACCTCGGAAGTGGACAGGGATTGAGCAGGTTGTAGAAAAGGCAAGATCAGTACCTGGACTGCATGACGTACCCTATAGGGTTTACAAGAAGGGGTACAGAAATCACTATGGAGACAGATGTGTGTCACCTGGAAAATTCAAGCCATTTCATTGGCATGGAACACGGCTGTCTCCGTCTTCATTGAGAGAGTCCTTCACCATCAGCATGGAATACTTATGCCATGATCTGGGACAATATAAAGAAAAACAAGTGCAAGAAATACGATTGGTCCGTTCCACACTAGATCATCATGTTCACTCACAAGTTCTTTTATGTACCAACCTGTATTCAGAACTTGGTATCCAGCTACTTCAACAACTGCCAAAATCTGCTATGTAAGACAAAACATCATATCCAGTTGGAAGCATTTTAAAAAAAATATAGGTATAGGTTGTACTATTTCACCCATTCTGTTGACAGCAGCCTTTGAAATCACTTTGCCTGGGCAGGAGACAGGTGTGTGGGGAGACCTGTTCACAGTCAGGCCAGTAACTGCCATCCTTCTCCAGACAGCAGCTTGCTGAAAAGGTTTGAGAAATGTCTGTTGTGGACAAGGATAAAAAAATCAAGCCAGCTAAATCTCAAGAGGTTATCAAACTGGAAAAGAGCCAGGAGTGTCAACATTTGCTACTCAGTTGGCAGAGAAAAGATCCCGCTTCTGGCAGAGTAACCATTGTAAAGTGTTGAGGAGATTGTATAAACCTGATTTAACCAAGAAACTTTTGGCTTTCTCATGATGGTGCAGGTAGTTGAAGGTCTGGGAAGGATCAAATGAAGCCACTTCCCTGGGAAATTTAGATCCACTGCTACAGATCAGCATGCAACAGGTACAGCACCTTGCTGCACCCACTGCATTATGAAACTGCTCAGGATCCTGATTGGCAACCCCCAGGCAGACATGCAGTCCAGCTCCCCAACTGGAAATGACCATCTATCTGCCACAGCCAGATGTTACATGGGCATCCCCTTGGCCTTGGCCAGCCAGTCGGGTCTTCAACAATGATGATCCTGTGAGTCAGATCACACTTGGGCAATCGCACCACATGGTTGTATTGCTATGTGCCTCATTTGGGACTCCATGAGCAACCACTCATTCGACACAAAGTCAATCCTGCAGTACCTAAGGATTCTCCAAAGAGAGATAGTATAGAAGGAGTCCAGTCTTCATCTCGGGTCACTGGATAGTGTCCATGTCTTTCAACCATAGCAAAACGGAAAGCACTAGGACTCTGCAAAAGGACGAAGGTCCAAGTCTTTAAAGATAGCGAGAGTGACACACACAGCTTACCAGTGACTTTATGACCCCCCCCCCCCCCCCGTCTCCCAGTTTTATCTACTAACTTCATAAGAGTCACCAGAGACACGAATGTCACTGCCGAGGTAAGTAAACCTCTCGAAAAGCTGGGCACTCCCTCTGTAGACATACACACTGCTGACGACTGTGCCCAGGAGGTTATTAACACTAGAACTCCCAAAGCCTATGAGAAAACTCGTAATCCTGGCCCACCTTAAATCCCTTCACACCTCTCTGTCAGTATCTGTTGTGTTGTAAATGTGTTGATCAACACAAGCAGCCTGCTATCCCATCCCACCACCAACGCAAAAAGATCAGAAAGTTCACTTTGCTCCAGTCTGTTTACCTGCATGTGAGTTTCCTAGAGTTGTGTAGGGTAAATAATATCATTATTTGGAATACATGCATTTCATGTGTGTTCCGTGTCTACAACAATCTATGTAAAAACATTGTTAAAACAAACGTTTTTCATTTTTTAGTAATTGACAAAATGTAGACGTAAAGCGTGTAATGTGTGAATCCTGAAGTCCAAATATCAAATAAACACTTTCATAAAAGGTACAAGTATAACAAAAGTGTGCTTTTATTCAAGAATATAATTGTAGAAAAAGAACCAGCGTTAGGGTGTGACATTGACACACCCTTAATACAACCGCTTTGGTTGCACAGTGGTAAGAATCACTGACTGGTAATCTAAAGGTCGCAGGTTCTATCCTGAACGCTCCCCCCGATCTGACACTGTTTTTTTCACATAAAGACCTGCTATAGCAGAGGTGAACTCAGATGATTGAGGGTTTTACATTGGAGAAAGAATGCACATTGCACTTTTGCCGTCGCTGAACTTTGTACGTAAAAGTGAGATCAAATGTTATTGGGACCTGAGTGCTGCTGTGCAGCGGGCCATGCTTCAGCACCATACCAGTACTGATCCACAACAGGCCTGATGCCACTGGCTCTCTGGTGGTTTTGACTCTGATGTCGTTTTGGAACTGTGTGAAGGGTTTTTTTTTTTTTTTTTATTAAACTGTGGCTGGAGTGCCAATCCTGCCACCAACCCTCAAGTTTTCCCTCAAGTTGGAGGGCACATGCAGTTTAACATCATACCCAGGACTGCTTCCTCCTTCTTTCGGCTGCTCCCGTTATGGGTTGCCACAGCGGATCATCTTCTTCCATATCTTTCTGTCCTCTGCATCTTGCTCTGTTACACCCATCACCTGCACCACATCCATAAACCTGCGCTTAGGCCTTCCTCTTTTCCTCTTCCCTGGCAGCTATATCCTTGGCATCCTTTTCCCAATATACTCAGTATCTCTCTACTGCACATGTCCAAACCAAAGCAATCTCGCCTCTTGACTTTGTCTCCCAACCGTCCAACTTGAGCCGACCCTGTAATGTACTCATTTCTAATCTTATCCATCCTCATCACACCCAGTGCATCTTTAACTCTGCTACCTCCAGCTCTGTCTCCTGTTTTCTGGTCAGTGCCACCGTCTCCAACCCATATAACATAGCTGGTCTCACTACCGTCCTGTAGACCTTCCCTTTCACTCTTGCTGATATCCGTCTGTCACAAATTACTCCTGACACTCTTCTCCACCCATTCCACCCTGCCTGCACTCTTTTTCACCTCTCTTCCACAATCCCCATTACTCTGTACTGTTGATCCCAAGTATTTAAAGTCATCCACCTTCGCCAACTCTACTCCCTGCATCCTCACCATTCCACTGACCTCCCTCTCATTTACACACTTGTATTCTGTCTTGTTGTTACTGACTTTCATTCCTCTCCTCTCTAGAGCATATCTCCACCTCTCCAGGGTCTCCTCAACCTGCTCCCTACTATCGCTACAGATCACAATGTCATCAGCAAACATCATAGTCCACGGGGCCTCCTGTCTGATCTCGTCTGTCAACCTGTCCATCACCATTGCAAATAAGAAAGGGCTCCGAGCCGATCCCTGATGTAATCCCACCTCCAACTTGAATGCATCCATCACTCCTACCGCAGACATAACCACTGTCACACTTCCCTCGTACATATCCTGTACAACTTTTACGTACTTCTCTACCACTCCCGACTTCCTCATACAATACTACAGCTCCTCTCAAGGCACCCTGTCATATGCTTTCTCCAGGTCCACAGACGCAATGCAACTCCTTCTGGCCTTCTCTAAACTTCTCCAACATCCTCAGAGCAAACATTGCATCTGTGGTGCTCTTTCTTGGCATGAAACCATACTGCTGCTCATTAATCATCACCTTACTTCTTAACCAAGCTTCCACTACTTTCCCATAACTTCATGCTGTGTCTCATCAATTTTATTCCCCTATAGTTACTGCAGTCCTGCACATCCCCCTTATTCTTAAATATCAGCACTAGTACACCACTTTTCCACTCCTCAGGCATCCTCTCACTTTCCAAGATTCCATCAAACAATCTGGTTAAAAACTCCACTGCCATCTCTCCTAAACACTTCCATGCTTCCATAGGTATGTCATCTGGACCAACGGCCTTTCCATTTTTCATCCTCGTCATAGCTGTCCTTATTTCCTCCTTTCTAATCTGTTGCACTTCCTGATTCACCATCTCCACATCATCCAACCTCTTCTCTCTCTCGTTCTCTCAAAGTACTCTTTCCATCTGCTCAACACACTGTCCTTGCTTGCGAGTATGTTTCCATCTTTATCCTTTATCACCCTAACCTGCTGCACATCTTTCCCAGCTCGGTCCCTCTGTCTAGCCAATCGGTACAGGCACTTTTCTCCTTCCTTAGTGTCCAACCTCTCATACAACTCATCATGCACCTTTTCTTTAGCCTTCGCTACCTCTCTCTTCACCTTGCGCCTTATCTCCTTGTACTCTTGTCTACTTTCTGCATCTCTCTGACTATCCCACTTCTTTGCCATCCTCTTCTTCTGTATACTCTCCTGCATTTCCTCATTCCACCACCAGGTTTCCTTTTCCTCCTTCCTCTTTCCAGATGTCACGCCAAGCACCCTTCTTGCTGTCACCCTTGCTGTAGTTTCCCGGCTGTCTGGTAACTCTTCACTGCCACACATTGTCTGTCTCACCTCCTCCCTAAACTCAACATTGCAATCTTCCTTTTTCAACTTCCACCATTTGATCCTTGTCTCTGCCCTCACTCTCTTCCTCTTCTTGATCTCCATCGTCATCCTACAGACCACCATCCTATGCTGCTTAACTACACTTTCCCCTGCCACCACTTTGCAGTCTTCAATCTCCTTCATATCAACTTTTCTGCATAGGATGTAATCTACCTGTGTGCATCTTCCTACACTCTTGTACGTAACCCTATGTTTCTCCCTCTTCTTAAAATACGTATTCACCACAGCCTTGTCCATGGATTTGGCAAAATCCACTATCCTCTGACCTTCTTCATTCCTCTCCTTGACACCATACCTACCCATCACCTCCATGTTTCCACTGTTCCCTTCACCAACATGCCCATTGAAATCCACTGCAATCACCACTTTCTGTCCCTTGGGTACACTGTTCATCACTTCATCCAACTCACTCCAAAAAGTCTTCTTTCTCTCCCCTTACCAGTCATACTGCCAACATTCAAAGTTCCTACCCTCAGTTCCACTCTACTTTCCCCTTCTCCTCCTGCCTCCGGACACGTCTCCCCCTTCTTCTTCTCCTTCTTCGGCCAACAGTAGCCTAACAGTACTGGTGGCGGTCGTTGTTAACCCGGGGCTCGACTGATCCGGTATGGATATTTGTATTGTTTTACGCATATTGATTTGGCAAAATTTTACACTGGATGCCCTTCCTGATGTAACCCCATTTATCCGGGCTTGGGACCAGCATGTGCATCCTCTGTGGCTGGGTTACACCCAGGACTGCTTCAAGTCTACCTTGCTGCAGCCACCTGAATACCTCTTGATGTTTCAACTGAATAATGGCATGGTCAACTGCTTGCTGACCCTTCCACTTGTGCTCTATACAGAGTGGGGCTTTAACATTCTACACAAATGGGTCTTCAGAATTTTTTTTTTTTTTTTTTTTTAAATTATGACAGAAGCCCTACCTTCTCCTGCTTATAGCCCAAACTGATGGATTTCAAAGGTAGCTGGAGAGTATTTCTTCTAAACAAGGATTCACTGATGAGGCACCAAGGAAGACCTGGCCATTTTCAGATGGAATTATTGGCTTTACAGTCCATCTTTAGTGCTGTTGAAGTGATTTTGCACAATTTCAAGGGCCACATTAAACGATTGAAAATTGTGAATTGGAAGCAGCTTCTTTGGCTCTGAAAAAGGGGGAGAGCAAGAAAGCTAGGACTGGCTATGTCGACATCCGGAGATGTTCCAGGGTTAAAGGGGTGAAATATTGGGGAATGGTAGCTCCTGGCTGATGACTTTGCAGCTGTCAAGTTGACATTGGCAAAGGTGCCTAGCAGATAATAAATGCCTGTGCTTCCATTCAGTTATAATCCATTCAACTATAATCCATTCAGCATGCAAAGGGAGAAAATAACATGACAGTGGATTGTACAAGTCTTTTGTAAGTTCCATTGAGTCTATAACTTAGTACTAGAAACATGTTATAATTATATTACATTCCCCTCAGGCGTGTCCTGTCAATTTAGTCTCCCTTCAGAAGTACCAGTTGCAACAAATTTTGCATTATTTTCTTTGCAGCAAATTGGAATACAGAGCAACGTTCTGCCTGTTCAATCTGGAATCAGATTGGAAGCATCATGTATGAGTGAGCATCTAAGAAGTATTAAGCTTTGCATCTGGATATTTTGAACATTAGAAAATGGGGATAAAAAGGAGAGAAGCTGGTGATGGAAGAATACTTGTAAGATCATCAGTGCTGTTAGAAAAATCAAATTCGCACTTAGAGGATCTGTACAAAACTTTTTCAAAACCATGGCAGGATCTAATCAATAACATTTAGAATAAGCATTTAAATTGAAGAAGCAGGGTTCTCTCCCCTGTTTTTACTCAAAATGATAAATGAATAGAGGATAAATTTATCTATTCATTTGTCTTTACTAGCATAAAGTTTTACAACTGCTGGCATAGCTCTCCTTCTCAAGGGATGGGGGTTGATTTGTTTCGAACCTTTTTCTTTCTCTTTTTTTTTTTCTTTACTTTTTGTAAAACTTGAGTTATATGTATGGAGTGTTATTTGATTTTAAAAAATTCAACAAAATTAATTAAAAAAAGAAAAATATAAAATAAGAAAGCAATTAAGAAATGCTTTACTTTATAGGCATGAATTGGCCACTGATTAAACATTGTCTGCAACAAAACCTTCAGCAACAGGAGGCTGTAACACTAAGATTATCGGACATGGCTCTAAATAACTAAGATAAAAGGAATCAGGAAAGTGTTATTGTGCTCTTTCCCACTAATTAAGAGCAGCACTGATTTTAGGAAATTAAGTGTACTCTCTACATGGTACACCCCCTTTTAATATTAACCTTTTCCAAATACAAACCTTTATAATATTGCTATGTTAGCCTAATAAGGCTGTTTGTTTTCTCTTCTGCATAATCTAGAAAGATATTAAAGTTGTTTGTCAAACAAATGGAATTACTTTTATATGAACTCATTCCCTTCAATGTGAAATAGTGCATGCATATGTTTTACTATAATAGAAAGATGGAATCTAACAAGACACAACATACTTTTCATGACTATAGATAAACACATATACTGTAACTACCTTGTGTCTTGTTGCCGTGCTCAATCTTGCCATGACATGAAACCGTCTTCCACAGCCTCACCTTGGTAGCAGAGTTTGGCTGTTCCTCCCCCAGTTTTAAACCTCCTACACAGCTGTTGCTGTTTCTGTTTCAGTTGAAACACAGTCATTAACCTACGTGTAACATTGATGATCATTAGCACCTGTTTGGTAGAATTGGTTGATCATACACCTGACTATAATCCTACAAAATCCCTAACTTTGTGCAAGTGTACCTATAAGAATTGATGCTGGTTTGAAGGCAAAAGGTAGTAACACCAAATATTGATTTGATTTAGATTTTTCTATTTTTTGCTCACTTTGCATTTTGTAAATTGATAACAATAAACAATCATTATTTATATTTCTGAAAGCATTCTTTGTTTACAGCATTTTTTCACACCTGCCTAAAACTTTTGCATAGTACTATATATTTGGAGTGAAAGCTGTATTTCAAAGCACATTAAAAATATATCCTTTTGTACTATTTCTCTCTTTTGATTATTTCTGCCATGACTACTGAATGGGTATATAGACCGGTTCAAGTATGTCCTGAATTTTTTAATTTAAAAAAAAAACAACAAAAAAAACAACACATTCCCAGGGAATCTAGCTTCCCATGCTGGATATACCCAAAAATAATTGTGTGCAAAGAATACAGTATATAGACTAATAGGGAAAATTTGTTAGTTGTTGTTTTTGTATAGCCAATGCAAAGAATGCTTTTAAAGTGTTTATTATAAAGATGCATTATTATTGTTGCTAGAAATTATGCCACGGATTATTGTTTTAAAAAAATTAACTCTTCATAATATACAGTATATGTTAAAGATGAGATAATCACTTCATTAAAGTGTTTTTAACAGATGGCATATCTTTCCACATGGCTAGCACTGAATTAATGCAATCAGTTTATTGGCACTTTAATAACTGTGTCAATGCTGACTGCATTTGGATTTCTAAATAAAAATGATTATCACAATGATTTTGTACAGCACTGCCACGATGGCAAAATCCTTACTTAAGTCCAATCTTACTATATACCGTAGGTGAACACATCTGCCTTCACCTAGCTATTGGGGGGATTGCACTTTATAAAAGAGTGGAATATGAACACTCCAAATGAACATGGAAAGCATGAATGCTTGGTGGCCTCACCTTGCTTTCTTTAACTAAAGGATAATTCAAACTATCTATCAAGGACATTTAGTAACAAAAAACATCAAATATCTTATGTACAGTAGAACTTGAAAGAACTTATCAGCAGCCTTGAGCTTTGTGGAAATGTATTTAACATGATGTACAAATTGTAGGCTTTATCTGAAGAGCACCGTGTCTTCCAAATACAAATTCTTATCATAAAGCTTTTTTTTACTGCACTACCATTATCAGGGAGTTTCTTTAAAAAATACTTTTTACCATATAATATTAGTTTACCTGGAAGTCAGGAAAAAGTCTAAAGCTTGCTTCACCTTCATCCAACAACAGAATGTTTATGTACAGTATGTGTCTATATGTCTTTGTATAAACAAATAATACACATTACAAACATGAAGCTAAGTTGTATGTTAATGGGCACATTCTGGACCCCCTAGAGATCATTGCAAATGAGAGAATTAAAAAAAAACTGAGTGCCATTATGAACAATGCTGCACATCCCCTCTCTGACACACTGACACTGAGGACTGTGCACTGATTTGTACGCCACCTCCTGCTCTAGCATTATGCTGCACATTTCGTCCTTGTCAACGAGGAGTGAGTGAATCTGTCTAGAGAAAAACAAGAGTCCGGCATTGTTCCTGAATGTTCACGATAGGCCTTGGCTCCCTGCTACCCCGTAATCAGTAGTCTTGAAATTGATTTTGTATATATTCTTTCAGTTAAGTAGCATAGTTGATGTGAGTAGATCTGTTTATTTATTAAAGAGCATCATATATTTAAGAATAACATTGCATGTAATTAAAAATTTGAAGAAGAAAACCTGCAAAGTTAAATTAGAAAAAAATATTCAGACAATACGTAGATCTTTACCCGAATATTAGGTGAACCTTGCATATTATATGGGAGTAAAGGAGTCCGGTGGAGAAATTTGTTTCTTGGTGCAAAGTCAATTGCCTGCATCTTAACATCAGCAAAACCAATAAACTGGTTATTTACTCTTGTAAACCCAAAGAGCCTGTATATCTGGTCACCATTCAAGGAGTTGATGTAGATGGTGATCCACTCCTGCAAATACTTAGGGGTCCACATTATTGACAAGTTGGATTGGTCTTGTTACACAGAGGAAGTATATAAGAAAGAGCAGAGTAGGCTCTTTTTCCTTCGGAGACTGCGTTCCTTTAATGTGAGAAGGAACTGTCTGTGATGGCCAGGGTGATTTTCTACACTGTGATGTGCTGGGCTGGCAGCATCACTTAAAGGGAGGTCTGATGAATTAACAGGCAAATTAAAAAGGCAGCCTCAGTTATGGGATGCACTCTGGACCCCCTTGAGGTTGTAGAGAAGAGAAAACTGAGTGCCATTATGAACATTGCTGCAACATCCCCTCCTCTGACACATTAACACTAAGGATTTTCAGCCAACAAATCATTCAGTAAAAGTGTGTCAAGAAATGCTACTTGCACTCCTACCAAAAGCAATATGTGTGCATAATGCATCATTGTGACTGTGACTGTCAAGTCAGAAGTTTTTTCTTTTTAAATTTCTCTTCCTTTCATATATATATATATATTTACATATCTATTTATGTGTTTATTTATTTAAAGCTTCTATAAAACAACTCCCAATTTCCCCCTGTGGACAAATCAAGTTCTCTCTATCTATTATGTAGGAATGGCAACATCTGTGCCAAAGCAAGTGGTCATAGGGAGAGATAACTGAAGGAGAAATACTGTACATTAACAAAGTTTTATTTTAAGCTAAATTGTGAACTCTTCAGGGCAAAGGTCATACTCTGGAAATTTAATAGGATTAGTAGACTTATTTGACCAATATACTGTTGTAACAAAATAATGATAGAGGAAGCACCCCTAACTAACAGTTATATACTGATTAACCTGAGTGCCATTGCATGTCTAAGAGTTATAAATACTCATGTATTTCAGTACTTTCTCAGTTTAGGCTGACATCTACTTAAGGTAACTGTATTGGGTTCCCTTGGTGTAAATAAAAGAATCTTTAAATTATTCAGAGCTTCACTTGATTTATTTAATTAAGAGAAAATCCCTGAAAAGGCACATGCATAGAATAAACAATTAAAACACACCTAGAAGAAGCTATTAAATATCACCCCCTCAAATTTACAGCATATACCCACAATCAAGTATAAAGACAAAAGTTTTAAGAAAAAAACATCAGTTCCTATGAATTATACTTATCTTTTCTAAATTCACAAATATAACTCAAACAATGAATTTGTTTTTGCATATTTAATAATAATAATAATAATAATAATGCATTTTATTTATATAGCACCGTTCCATGCTGAAGGTACTGTAGTGTCACAAACTCGACAAAGAGCCATAGCAAGGTTTGGGGCAGCCACCTATATATTGTTTCCTGGCTGCAAAATTGAATAAATTGATGTACTGAAGTGTACAAGTCAGAGACCCGAACAGGAGTGAGGGGATAGAGGAAAGGTAATGGCTGTTAAAGACCAGTATAAGAAGTGACCTCAAAAGGGGTCAGAACCAGAAGGGTCTTCACTCATAGGCTCGGGCCTGGAAGTGACATCAGAGGGGCCGGAGCCGGAAGGGTCTTCATCCATAGGCTCGGACCCAGAAGTGACATCAAAGGGGTCAAAACCAGAATTGATGTCATCAGGGCCAGGCGGAATTTCCTGTGAATGGGCTGCAGAAAGGCGGGAAAAAGAGTTAGTGCACTCGGCTACCTCCTGGTCTGGTTCTAAATTACTGTCATTCAAGCTCTTTAGCTGCCTCCCATGCCCACATGTGTGACAGTAGAAACAGCAATATTAGGTAAGATTAGATAAACTTTATTAATCCTATGTGGACTTCAAATGCATAAAAGCAGCAGAAACAAACACTACAAGAATACAGACTCACAAGACAGATAATACAGCCAATCAATAAATAAATAAATAAAAATAAACCAGTGCTGTATATCAGGTGCAAGCATTGAATTGTCTGATAGCAGTGGGCAAGTTTAAATTAATAATTGCCATGGTCTGAGCCCCTGTCATAGTCATGGGGGATGTTGAGATAACTTGATTTGGTGGGTATTGCAATCTTTGAAGCAATAAGTATTAAATCAATGCAAATGGCTTGTCAAAATGTTAATTATTCACTCCAACAATTTGGACTCCCAGTTTTATGGTGTTGCCTGTTTTAATGTTCTTGGATTTGAATTGTGCTCTTGCATCACTGCATTGAAAGAAACACACAAGCCATTAAAAGAGCAGGTCTTTTAATGGGTTGAAGGTTCATTTTCCACACCTTAATACCTAAATTGGCTCTAAACATTAAAATAAAGTATCGATCTATCTATCGATTGATCGATCTACAGGACACACTAGTGTAGTGGAGACCTTTCTAGAGCATCTTGGCTTCAGATCCCAGTTTTTGCATCCTACTGCATTCTTAAAAATAAAGCTGTCAGAATGGTTTTTCAGAGCAGATGCCATAAGGGAACCATTATTGGTTCCCAAAAGATCCACCCATCCACATGAAGGTTCTAGAAAGATTAATTTTGTTATTTAGATCTGTAACAGGCTCTATACAGTAAATAACCATGACTAGATGGTGACACATTTGTGAAATACCAATTTGTCATGATTTTAAAATAACACAGGCTAAGTCCAGGTTTTCTTAATCTGTCAGTGTAAAGCAGCCTACCATACCTTAAAGATTTCAGGTTTTTTTTTCTACAATTAATAGGTTTATCCAAACCCAAAGAACCAACTTCAAATATAAAGAACCTCTCCCAGAATGAAATAGTTCTTTGTCAAGCAGTGGTTCTATGAGGAACTACATAACCTGGTAAAGAAGCATAAAGTTCCATTAAAGAACCTGTATTTTATGAGTGTAGTGCTCTTTGGTTTCATCTACCATTCTACAGATACTCCAGTTAGTCTGACTGAGAAATCTAAATCCGCCCAATTTCAGAAAGTGAGCACACAGATGATTGGCTGGCTGTTTACTGCTACCATAATCGGCTGCAAACCCCCGCAACCCTGAAATGAAGACCATGGGTTCAGGATATCAATTAATTTGTTTTTCACCACCATTCACAAGAAAAATTTACTAGACTTCAGTTGATCTGCTTTCAGTTTTCCTTTTGTCAAATTTTATAAAGGACATCACCAAATGACTATCAAGTACTGGAAAGTAACAACTTAGGGAAAAAATGTCTGACTTGAAAGCATAACAATAACAGGTTCCCCAAAAAAAAAACCAAAACATGACTAGCCTTGTCAAAGGAGTTTTTCTTTTTTTTTCTTTTTCAAATGGCAAGCCCTGACAAACGCATGTCTCCTGTTGATTTATATGAATGAGTTATTCGAACTCCGGAACAGTAATTTTTTTAAAAGAAATCTCAAGTGTGGCCTAGCTGAGCTTTAAACTGGTGTGTCACTTAATTACCAGCACCCCTAGTGTGCTTATTATATTGAACATTTCAGAGCTGCTTTAAAATGTGACACCCTCATCCAGCCAGTCACTAAGCACAGCAACTTGAGACAGGAGCACAGGAGCCAGTTTGCATTCGTGCCATTTTGTTCTGACTTACATCCGAGCCTCTTGAATATTCCCTGCGTGTTATGAATTTTTAAGACAGAACAAAGTGGCAAGCAGTATGGGGCCGGACATTGCCCTGTAGATTCTCCCGGTTATGTGCTCCATTTACTCTCACATTGCATTCCTGGTAATCTTCAAGCATTAACTCCTGTTAATGTCAGAACAAAGCTGAGCTCAACTACACCTTACTTTTTCATGACACAAACAAAATGAGCAGAATCAGCATATTGACCACACTACTAGTGAAAGACATCAGAACAGAGAAAGCCAAATATGTCATTACAATTATGGCATGTGCCTGACTGAAGCTGAATTCACCACTTTGGGGGAAAATGTAATGGATATTGTGTAACTTAAAGTCTTTGTAGCCTTCCTTCAGTCTTAGCCATGGGTCTGCTTTTTGGCCATTAACAATCCATTTTTTTGGAACAGTGACCAACCAAAAATGGTTCCCTCTATGGCATTGGCCTAAAGAACCACTTTGACATCTGTATTTTTAAGAGTGTGGGAAACACTGTATCCAAACCAAGCAGAAAAGAATGACGATTTTTCAATGATGCATTACAAAAAATAATTTCAGGTGTTTCAGAATTTTTTTTCTGAAACAATGTAGCTCTTTTCTGATCCAGATGTGTCACATTAAACATCTGGTGACAAAAATACTGCAGTTCAGCAGAAGCGCTGCTAATTACTTTTGTTTTAGCATCCTTTTTTATTATTATTATTACCTCTGCATTGTATGTCATATTTTTTTTCTAACCCGCTTAATCCAGGCCTGGGTTGTGGGGGATGCTGGAGCCTATCAGACCTACCATAGGTCGCAAGGCAGGATCAAACCCTGGACAGGATGCCAGTCAATTGCAGGGTCCTTATTGTAGGAGTAAACACAAATAATGCAGGGATAATCAAGTTAAAATGAATCACTTTGAATATTAAGCCTAACACAAAAACGTACCATTACTATTTTACTTATCATCATAAGGCATTTTAAAATGTAACTAATACCTACATACACTTGAGTGTGTCTTGTGATGAACTTCTGCCCCATCCCAGGTTGGTTTCCACCTTATGTTAAATGCTATCAGGATCGACACCAGCTTTCCAAAACCATGAAGTGGATAAGCAGGTTAGATCAGGGGTAGGCAACGTCGGTCCTGGAGTGCCACAGTATGTGCAGGTTTTTGTTCCAACCCAGTTCCTTAACGAGAACTCAATTATTGCTGATGAAGCACATATTGCTTAAGTGACATTTGAATGCTTCATTTTAGTGGTCTCGCTTGTTAAGGTTCTCCAACCTTAATTGCTTATTTCAATCTTAAACTGCTGCATTCAGTGTTTTAATTGCTCCTTATTAGCAGTAAGATGTAAAAGACAAAGCATCCAGCAGTTCTCCAGCTAGCTTTTTTCCAATTACATCTGTGTGTGTTCATCATGCACGGTTTGATTTAATAAAACACTTAATAGAAAAATGTGACAGACTGAAAATGATCTGTTTTAGGCTTCAAATCATTTGGATGATATCCTTGGAAAGGAAAAAAATCTACGATATAAAAGCCTTACATTGCACAGACTAACAAGCCATAAAATTAAATAAGGTCTGAGATTGGCAATGATTGGTTTCTAATTAAGCAATTGGGTTGAATGAAAACCTGTAGCCACTGCGGATCACCAGGACCGACATTGCCTACCCCTGTTTTACATCTTATTGCTAATAAGGAGCAATTAAAACACTGAATGCAGCAGTTTAAGATTGAAATAAGCAATTAAGGTTGGAGAACCTTAACAAGCGAGACCACTAAAATGAAGCATTAAAATGTCACTTAAGCAATATGTGCTTCATCAGCAATAATTGAGTTCTCGTTAAGGAACTGGGTTGGAACAAAAACCTGCACATACTGTGGCACTCCAGGACCGACGTTGCCTACCCCTGGGTTAGATAATGGATGGATGCAATACTGAGAAAGTAATGTTTTTAGTGGGCTTTCATTTGACATTAAACAAGAAGAATGATTTAAAAGATTTCCTGTAGTTAGCACCATTATAGTATCTGGTCACCAGGAAGTTAGTAATAGGAAGGTAATAAACTAACATGACGATGCTCTTTATACAAGGATGTGTATATAGATTGGGAATCAAAAGTCTATACACTGTTATTGAACTTTCAGTTTTTGTTAAAGAGCCAAGAACTCAGCATGCTGATATTTTAGACTTTTTTTTCTTCTTTGCTGTCCATTGATTTTCTGAGGGGATGTAACAGGGAAGCCTGGGCTACTTCTTTTACTGTGTAAGTCAGACAAATTTTTTATTTTGCTATTAATTTGAAAGTTCGGTTGCATTGTCTGCATTCGGCTGACAAGGTTCTAATTCTAGCACAATCACAAGATGTTTGTTTTGTGAACTCAGATGTAATTAGAGCTGGATGCACTACATTGGGCTGCAGAATCACTACTGCCCTCTGGTAAAGTAGCCACCAACCCAAACCATGACAAGAGTAGAACAATGCAAAACGAAGAATATCACAGAATAAAATTACAATTAATATATTCAAAATATGAATAAGAAATAAACATATGAACTATTTAGTCTTACTTTTTATTTTCCAACAGGTTGAACAATGCAGAATACCGCTATGGAGTCATAAATACACTATTATCATTACTGCACTATACAATAGAAGGGATGCAGGTGTTTACAAATTAACAATTCACATCAAATACTCAATTATTGGAGTAAGATAGGGATAGAATGAGAGGGAAAAATAGAAGATAAACAGAAAACTGAAGATAACGGGGCCAGCTTTTTTTTTTCTTTAATAATAATAATACATTTTATCTTTTTCTTTCATAACAGTTCATGACAATGAGTCCAATGACATTTTGGCTTTTTGGTCTTGTTATTAGTTATACAGTATGTATAAGTTTCTAAAATTGTACATAAGCTATGAAACAATTTGCCAAAATCTGAAATATATCTTAAATTTGATTAAGCATTTAATTTTTCTTTTAATCTGTATTGAATATGTATATGTAATTTATAAAGTTGTATGTATGGCCACAGCAGCAAAGCACCTTGTTAAGCACAACTGCAGTAGTAGATACCTGGAATGAAACCAAAAATTACTTATGAATATAAAGGCCTAAAAACTGCTTGGTAAAGGCGATCCTGAGGGCACTTAGCTGTGTGTATGTGCCAGTGGTCTATATGACAGGAATATCAGGGGATCTGGGGGAAAAAAAAAGATTTATATTGCAGTATCAATGGGCAGTCGAGGGAATTGCAAGCTATCTATGGTCAACTAAGTTAGAGCTTCAAAAATTAGAACATGGAAAGCGTGTGCTTTAAAAGCCTAATGTACACATACACAAATCCAAGAATCGTCAAAAGACCATAGCACAGGGATCAAAAATCCAGACAATAAATCAAAATGAGAAACAATTGAAAGTATCTCTACAACAATTTATTTTTATATAACCCAAAATCTTACAAAGAATGCTTCAACGAACTTTAACAGGCCCTGAGTAATTGACCCTCAAATCCCCTGCCAGCCTTAACTCTCTAAGAAGACAAAAAAATAAACCCCCAAAAGGTTTTGCAGGACAAAAAGAAAGACATCTTTGGAAGGGCAGTTCAAAGAGAGATCCTCCTTCCAGGTAGGTTGGGCGTGCAAAGGGTGTCAAAAATTGGTTAAAATGAAAAGACAGAAAACAGAATTGAAGCAGTCCTCTTCTCCGAGCAAGATGGCTGTTATAGTTATTGGTCTCATATTAAATGATTACTGTATATCAAGAAACAGTGTCTGTCACTTAGATGTCTTTGATGGAATGAACTGCGATTTTATAGTAGAAGACTTTTGCTGGTTTTGGCAATTGCACTGGCCTTCAGCACACATTCCCTAGGACAGGGGTCAGCAACCCGCGGCTCTGGAGCCGCATGCGGCTCTTCAGCCTCCTTGTAAAGGCTCCTTTTGGCCAAAAAAACATGAAAATGAATAATGGCAATTTCTTAATTTAATTTGTATATAATATATGTCCATCCATCCATCCATTGTCTCCCGCTTATCCGAGGTCGGGTCGCGGGGGCAGCAGCTTGAGCAGAGATGCCCAGACTTCCCTCTCCCCGGCCACTTCTTCTAGCTCTTCCGGGAGAATCCCAAGGCGTTCCCAGGCCAGTCGAGAGACATAGTCCCTCCAGCGTGTCCTGGGTCTTCCCCGGGGCCTCCTCCCGGTTGGACGTGCCTGGAACACCTCACCAGGGAGGCGTCCAGGAGGCATCCTGATCAGATGCCCGAGCCACCTCATCTGACTCCTCTCGATGCGGAGGAGCAGCGGCTCTACTCTGAGCCCCTCCCGGATGACTGAGCTTCTCACCCTATCTTTAAGGGAAAGCCCAGACACCCTGCGGAGGAAACTCATTTCAGCTGCTTGTATTCGCGATCTCGTTCTTTCGGTCACTACCCATAGCTCATGACCATAGGTGAGGGTAGGAACATAGATCGACTGGTAAATTGAGAGCTTCGCCTTGCGGCTCAGCTCCTTTTTCACCACGACAGACCGATGCAACGCCCGCATTACTGCGGATGCCGCACCGATCCGCCTGTCGATCTCACGCTCCATTCTTCCCTCACTCGTGAACAAGACCCCGAGATACTTGAACTCCTCCACTTGGGGCAGGATCTCGCTACCAACCCTAAGAGGGCACTCCACCCTTTTCCGGTTGAGGACCATGGTCTCGGATTTGGAGGTGCTGATTCTCATCCCAGCCGCTTCACACTCGGCTGCGAACCGATCCAGAGAGAGCTGAAGATCACGGCCTGATGAAGCAAACAGGACAACATCATCTGCAAAAAGCAGTGACCCAATCCTGAGCCCACCAAACCGGACCCCCTCAACACCCTGGCTGCGCCTAGAAATTCTGTCCATAAAAGTTATGAACAGAATCGGTGACAAAGGGCAGCCCTAGCGGAGTCCAACTCTCACTGGAAACGGGTTCGACTTACTGCCGGCAATGCGGACCAAGCTCTGGCACTGATCGTACAGGGACTGAACAGCCCTTATCAGGGGGGCCGGTACCCCATACTCTCGGAGTACCCCCCACAGGATTCCCCGAGGGACACGGTCGAATGCCTTTTCTAAGTCCACAAAACACATGTAGACTGGTTGGGCAAACTCCCATGCACCCTCCAGGACCCTGCTAAGGGTATA
This sequence comes from Erpetoichthys calabaricus, assembly GCF_900747795.2. Taxonomy (NCBI): domain Eukaryota; kingdom Metazoa; phylum Chordata; class Cladistia; order Polypteriformes; family Polypteridae; genus Erpetoichthys; species Erpetoichthys calabaricus. Next base: position 146,561,988 of record NC_041397.2, read on the forward strand.
GAGCTGGTCCACTGTTCCGCGACCAGGACGAAAACCACACTGTTCCTCCTGAATCCGAGGCTCGACTATCCGACGGACCCTCCTCTCCAGGACCCCTGAATAGACTTTTCCAGGGAGGCTGAGGAGTGTGATCCCTCTGTAGTTGGAACACACCCTCCGATCCCCCTTCTTAAAGAGGGGGACCACCACCCCGGTCTGCCAATCCAGAGGCACTGTCCCTGATGTCCATGCGATGTTGCAGAGGCGTGTCAGCCAAGACAGTCCTACAACATCCAGAGCCTTGAGGGCGTATCTCATCCACCCCCGGGGCCCTGCCACCAAGGAGTTTTTTGACCACCTCGGTGACCTCAGTCCCAGAGATGGGGGAGCCCACCTCTGAGTCCCCAGGCTCTGCTTCCTCATTGGAAGGCATGTTAATGGGATTGAGGAGGTCTTCAAAGTATTCCCCCCCACCGACCCACAACGTCCTGAGTCGAGGTCAGCAGCGCACCATCCCCACCATATACAGTGTTGACACTGCACTGCTTCCCCTTCCTGAGACGCCGGATGGTGGACCAGAATCTCCTCGAAGCCGTCCGAAAGTCATTCTCCATGGCCTCCCCAAACTCCTCCCACGCCCGAGTTTTTGCCTCAGCAACCACCAAAGCCGCATTCCGCTTGGCCTGCCGGTACCTATCAGCTGCCTCCGGGGTCCCACAGGACAAAAGGGTCCTGTAGGACTCCTTCTTCAGCTTGACGGCATCTTTCACCGCCGGTGTCCACCAGCGGGTTCGGGGATTGCCGCCACGACAGGCACCGACCACCTTACGGCCACAGCTCCGGTCAGCTGCCTCAACAATAGAGGCACGGAACATGGCCCATTCGGACTCAATGTCCCCCACCTCCCTCGGGATGTGGTCGAAGTTCTGCCGGAGGTGGGAGTTGAAGCTACTTCTGACAGGGGGCTCTGCCAGACGTTCCCAGCAGACCCTCACAACACGTTTGGGCCTACCACGCCTGACCGGCATCCTCCCCCACCATCGAAGCCAACTCACCACCAGGTGGTGATCAGTTGACAGCTCCGCCCCTCTCTTCACCCGAGTGTCCAAGACATGTGGCCGCAAGTCCGACGACACGACCACAAAGTCGATCATCGAACTGAGGCCTAGGGTGTCCTGGTGCCAAGTGCACATATGAACACCCCTATGCTTGAACATGGTGTTCGTTATGGACAATCCGTGACGAGCACAGAAGTCCAATAACAAAACACCGCTCGGGTTCAGATCAGGGGGGCCATTCCTCCCAATCACGCCCTTCCAGGTCTCACTGTCATTGCCCACGTGAGCATTGAAGTCTCCCAGCAGAACGAGGGAGTCCCCAGAAGGTATGCCCTCTAGCACCCCCTCCAGGGACTCCAAAAAGGGTGGGTACTCCGAACTGCTGTTCGGTGCATACGCACAAACAACAGTTAGGACCCGTCCCCCCACCCGAAGGCGGAGGGAGGCTACCCTCTCGTCCACCGGGGTAAACCCCAATGTACAGGCTCCAAGTTGGGGGGCAATAAGTATACCCACACCTGCTCGGCGCCTCTCACCGGGGGCAACTCCAGAGTGGTAGAGAGTCCAGCCCCTCTCAAGGAGATTGGTTCCAGAGTCCAAGCTGTGCGTCGAGGTGAGCCCGACTATATCTAGCCGGAACCTCTCAACTTCGCGCACTAGCTCAGGCTCCTTCCCCTTCAGAGAGGTGACATTCCACGTCCCAAGAGCCAGTTTCTGTAGCCAAGGATCGGACCGCCAAGGTCCCCGCCTTCGGCCACCACCCAACTCACACTGCACCCGACCTCCTTGGCCCCTCCCATAGGTGGTGAGCCCATGGGAAGGGGGACCCACGTTGCCTCTTCGGGCTGTGCCCGGCCGAGCCCCATGGGTGCAGGCCCGGCCACCAGGCGCTCGCCATCGAGCCCCACCTCCAGGCCTGGCTCCAGAGTGGGGCCCCGGTGACCCGCGTCCGGGCAAGGGAAAACGCCGTCCAAAATGTTTTTTCTTCATAGGAGGTTTGTTTAACCGCTCTTTGTCTCATCCCTCACCTAGGACCAGTTTGCCTTGGGTGGCCCTACCAGGGGCATAAAGCCCCGGACAACAGAGCTCCTAGGATCATTGGGACACGCAAACCCCTCCACCACGATAAGGTGACGGTTAAAGGAGGGGTATAATATATGTAATATATATAATGTTTATTTACTACTACTACTGTTATACACTTTAACATCTAATTTTTATTTTTATTTATAATTTGTCAACTAAAATATGCGTCACATCTACGTCTATAGCCCTCGCCTTTACCTGCAGGTGGCTTCTGGAGTGTGCGACCCCTGCACTAACCATGAAAAAATCCCAGAAGAGAACAGAGAGTTTAATTCTGCGTGGACAGAAGCATTTGCCTTCACCGCCAACGACGCTGGCTTACCAGTGTGCTTAATATGTGGCGATAAATTATCGAACAACAAAAAATGTAACGTTGAAAGGCATTTTCGAAACAAGCACTCAGCATTCACTGAAAAATACCCAAGTGAAGATGAGCGAAAGAGAGCAATTTCGGAACTGCAACGGAAAGCTGAACAGAGCAAACATACTTTCAAAAAGTGGATCACTTCTCCACAATCAACTACAGCTGCTAGTTTTGTGGCAGCTCAAGAGATCGTAAGGAGGGGTAAGCCGTTCACAGACGGAGAATACATGAAAGAATCGTTCATAAAAATATCAGAGCATCTATTCTCTGACTTTAAATGTTTTGGTGTTTGAGCGCATGATGACAGTGTTTGCCAGAGATGTACAGAAAGGTACACTCTCTCACTTCCCCTCCCTGAGAGAGTTCAAAGCAGTGAACATTCACATAAATTGTGATTATTTCCACCGTACAATTATTGCAATGCAAGCTGCATTTAGAGAAAGATTCAGTGAGTTCAGAAAGAAAAAAAACACTCTCTCCTTCCCTGGACATCGACCCATCCCTGCTGAACACATCCGCATTCACAGGAGTAAGTAAGCCCGATCTAGAAATTGAACTGGCCGCATAGCGGATAAAGATTTATGGGTGTCCAAGTTCAAATGCCTGACAGCGGATCTTGAAGAAGTCGCCCGTCAGAAGGCTACTCTCGCTAAAGAGCACAAATGGACTGATATTGAAAACCTCCCCAAACCCGACAAACTTGTTTTCAATACATGGAGTGCCATTCCCGAAACATATATGAACATGAAAAAATATGCATTTGGAGTCCTGTCCATCTTTGGCTCAACATACTTATGTGAGCAAGTTTTCTCAAGAATGAACTTCATAAAGTCCAAATATCTCTCCCACCTCACACATGAGCCTGCAGTCCTGTGTGAAGGTCAAAGTCACATCGTATAGCCCTGACATAGAACAACAACAACATTTATTTATATAGCACATTTTCATACAAAAAGTAGCTCAAAGTGCTAGAGATGATCTGCAGCGAACTTCAGAAACAGAAGTCACATTAAACAGGTGAGAACAATAGCATTTAATAGGCTAATATTTAAAAAAAAAAAAAACACATTTATTTCAGACCCGGAGCTGATGTAGGTTTTTTTGTATGTTCAGGTGCTTCAGTTGATTGCTAGCCGAGAGGGAAACCTGAAGAGGATGAGAGCATACTGAAATGGAATTTTATGTTTACTTTTTTAAAGCTGCTAAGCTACAGCTAAATGTTTTATTTATATTAAAGTGGGCTAGTTTTTATTTTAATTTTATACAGGTATAGGAAGGACTCAAATAGGCCTGCAGAGTTCAGTTAAATTTATTTCAAAGTAGGCCTACACATGCACACTGCACTTCTGTTTGTTGTATTCCGTGGTTGTAACATGTAAAATCTAAAAAAAGATTAAAACTTAAAAGTTTATAAGCTGTGTTATGTTTTGCGGCTCCAGACTATTTTTCTTTGGAGGAAGAGGGAGCAAAATGGCTCTTTTGATAGTGAAGGTTGCAGACCCCTGCCCTAGGAGGACAGGTTGGCCCACTCTAAAAAGATGTCAGGGTGCAGATTCCAGGATGGTTCGAGAGAATGAAGACAGAGAGCGTTAGCAGCATTTGACCTGAACATTCATTCCATAATTTTGTTATTTATGAGTGCAATAGTCAACTCTGGTATCCCTGGCTAGGACAGACTAACTAAAGGAGAGAAGAAAGATGGCAGGTTACGCCAGAGGACTTTCTGTGACATCAGCACCTCTCCATCACCACAAAGGATGCAGCGACAGAAACACAACAGGGCCAATATCCTAGTCAGCCAAATTTCACTATGGCCCAATTCTCAAATTTTCTTGTATCTTGATATGTTAGAAAGGGCTGACAAACATATGAGTTTGTGCAGTTATCTCAGGGAAAGTGACATGGAGTATTTTGACTATATAATAAATTTATCTTTAACCTACTGTATATACTCACGTATAAGTCAGGTCTTGAAACCCAAACAATCAATCATAAAATCAGACCCCGACTTATACACCCATTCAAAAATGCGACATTTAAAATTTTTTTTTTTTTTTTTTTTTTTTTTACATCTTCTTGCCTCCTCCAATCTCGCATCAGTTTCTCAGACAAATCGAATTTTGTTACAGCAGCGCAGTTACCAATTTCTTTCACTACTTCAACGTTTAATTTAAAACCAACTTCATATCTTCTTCTGATCGAATGCTCCATCGTATGGGATGCTCTTACGATAAAAGTGTATGAGGGTGTGAGATACAAAAAACACAAATCAGTGCAAACATCGCTTCGTAATAGTTCAGGTATTACCGTGTGGTCATGTAGACACAATACTAAGAAAAAAATGGCAGAGTGCTCCATGGTTATTCTCTCAGGTGGGCGTTAGCATATCATAATCTCTTGGACCGATAGCGGGAGTTTTCTGCATTCGACTTATATGACCGACATTATAAAATACCAGAAATTATATGGTAAAATCAAGTCCTGACTTATCCATGGGAGAACTTAAACGCGAGTATATACGGTAGATATACATTTTGACACAGTGTCTGAGCTCCGAACATACAGGAGGGCCTATTCCAGAGCTGAGGGGTGGCTCTGTAACAGAAAGCTCTACCCCCTGCTGAGTTTTTACTTATTCTTGGTACTAGCCCCCGTTTCCCATGACTGTTCTCCTTATCTATCGACCTCCAAAACCCAACTCTGCCTTTATTCCGGAAATGACTGATCTTCTCACAACACTCTGTGCTACTTCTGCCAACATCATAATCTTAGGAGATATAAATATTCATGTTGACAATCCCACAGGTTATCTCACTGCTGACTTCCTTGAGCTGCTAGATTCTCTCAACCTACAACAACATGTTGGTGTTCCCACACATTCTAGGGGTCACACTCTTGACTTGGTCATTTCAAACTGTGCCCCAATCAGAAATCTACAGGTATATGATCTTGGTATTTCAGACCACAAAGTAGTGTCATTGGAGCTGCCCTTTTTCTCCCCCCGTATCAAACCAAAACGACAGATCTATTTCAGAAATCTGAAGAATATCAATGTGGATGCCTTGGCCTTGGACCTTACATTTCTCTCCTCTGACTTTATCAGCTCCCTCTCTGTTGCTGACCTCGTGGATTTTTACAACCAGTCCCTGAGCAGTCTCCTGGACTTCCACGCCCCTTTAACATCCAGGTCCGTCTCATTCTTGTACTCAGCTCCTTGGTATACCTGCGAGCTGCGAAAAATGAAGGCGGCTGGGCGTGTCCTTGAGCGGCGGCTCAAGGCCTCTGGGCTGACTGTCCATAAACAGGCTTACAGGGAACACATGAGGGCGTATGCAGAAGCTCTGAAGGTTGCACGGTCCAAGTTTTATTCCACCATCATCAGAAATGGCTCCAGGAACCCTAAAAAACTTTTTTCAGCCATAAATCATCTTCTCAAACCTCCTTTACCTGCCCATTCTGAGACCACCGATGAGAGATGGAACATGTATATCAACTTTTTTAAACAAAAAGTTGATAATATCCGTTTACACCTCTCTACCAAGGATATCTTGCCCTTCCCAACTGTTGACTCATTGTCTGAGACTGTCCAGCCTCTTTGCTCTTTCTCTGTTGCCACACAGGAAGAGGTGGAGGATGTCATCAGGAAAATGAAACTGTCTACTAGTTCCCTGGACCCTTTCCCCTCACCCTTGTTGAAGGCCAACATTTCTGCCGTCTCTCCACTTATCACCAGGATAATAAATCAGTCCCTCCTGGTTGACCATATTCCTTCTGCACTAAAAACTGCTGTCATCAGACCTCTACTAAAAAAATCCACCTTGGATCCTGAAGTTCTCTTTAACTATAGGCCCATCTCCAATCTTCCATTTCTCTCCAAAGTTCTGGAAAAAATAGTTGCAGCACAACTTCATGATAATCTCAAACTGTTTGAAAAGTTTCAGTCTGGTTTTCGCCCTGGCCATAGCACCAAAACAGCCCTGGTCAGGGTCACCAATGATCTTCTGATGACGGCAGATACTGGTTCACCTTCACTACTTATCCTCCTTGACCTGACAGCTGCTTTTGACACAATAGACCATAACATCCTTCTTCACCGCCTGCAATACACTATTGGACTCTCAGGAAATGTTCTAAATTGGTTTACATCATACCTGACTGGCAGAACTGAGCATGTCGCCCTTGGCAGCGCAAAGTCCCACACCCACAACGTCACCTGTGGTGTTCCACAGGGCTCTGTGCTGGGCCCTATCCTTTTTACTATCTACATGCTCCCCCTTGGAACTGTCATTGGCAGACATGGTTTATCGTTCCATTGCTATGCCGATGACACTCAGCTTTACCTCAGGACTACTCCCACCTCCTCTACTGCTCCTCTGCCAACATCTACATTGACTACCTGCCAGGAGGAGATAGAGGCATGGATGAGGCTCAATTTTCTTCAGTTGAATAGATCCAAAACAGAAGCCATCTTAGTTGGTACATCACATCATCTCCGCTCCTCTACCATCACCAGTATTACTTTCTCTGGCCAAAATATTCCTCTTTCCACATCTGTTAATAATTTGGGTGTTAGAATGGACTCCCAACTTACTTTTGACACCCACATCAAATATCTCTGTAAGTCATCTTTTTACCATCTCAAGAACATCGCCAAACTCCGCCCATTACTCACCCTGGCAGATGCAGAGAAGCTCGTCCATGCCTTTGTCTCTTCCAGGCTGGATTATTGTAATGCGCTCCTCATTGGGATTCCTGGCAAGAGTATGCAGAGACTCCAGTATATTCAGAACAGCGCTGCCAGGATCCTGATGAGGGTGCGAAAGCATGATCACATCACCCCAATTCTGAAAACCCTTCACTGGCTGCCTGTTTCATTCAGAATAGAGTATAAGGTCTCCCTTCTTACCCATCAGTGCATTTATGGACATGCCCCTCTTTATCTACAGGAACTTCTTACCCCTCATACCTCCTTACGCTCCCTCCGCTCTGTACACACTAACACTCTTCAAGTCCCCAGAACTAAGCTCAGCAGCATGGGTGACAGGGCGTTTTCATCTGTGGCGCTGAGACTGTGGAATGCCCTCCCTGATTACCTGAGAGCCCCACAGTCGATCGAGGCCTTTAAGCGAAACCTAAAAACTCATCTTTTTAGAAAGTCATTTTGTTAATGTATTTTATAGATTCTTCAGTTTTTTTTTTTTTTTATTCTATTTTTACTCTGTAGCACTTTGGGATTGCTAAAATATAAAGTGCAATATAAATAAAATTTATTATTATTATTATTATTATTAGTAGGTGACCAGAATCTTCAGAGTGAAAGTGTCATGATAAACAGTATTTAAGTAGTTACAGGCGTAAATAGTCTGGGGTATGTCCTTTTACAGTTTTCTAAGTTCAAAAGCAGGATTTATAGTTAACTAGAAGCAATACCTGGCATTGCACAGGTAAATAATTTTAAGCTTTGGACCATTTGTTTGCTAGTCTAGATTCAATTTTTTGTATTGTTTTACATGTTCTGAGCCACTTTTCTGGGAAAAAAAAAACAACCCAAAGTTTTGGGTTGGGACATAGTTTATGGTGTTTTGGCAGAGATTGGTCCATTGGTGTGGATTTGTATACTGAACATCTGTATACTAGTTGTGCCAGTATACAGTCATGGCCGAAATTATCGGCACCCCTGGGATTTTCCCAGAAAATGCAACATTTCTCCCAGAAAATTATTGCAATTACAAATGTTTTGATATACACGTTTGTTTCCTTTATGTGTATTGGAACAACACAAAAAACAGAGAAAAAAAGCCAAATCTGACATCATGTCACACAGAACTCCAAAAATGGGGCAGACAAAATTATTGGCACCCTTTCAAAATTGTGGGTAAATCGTTTTATTTCAAGCATATGATGCTCGTTTGAACTCACCTGTGGCAAGAAACAGGTGCTGGCAATATAGCAATCACACCTGAAGCCAGTTAAAATGGAGAAAAATTGACTCAACCTTTCTGTTGTGTGTCTGAGTGTGCCACACTAAGCATGGAGAACAGAAAGAAGAGCATAGAATTGTCTGAGGACTTGAGAACAAAAATTGTGGAAAAATATCAACAATCTCAAGGTTACAAGTCCATCTCCAGGGATCTTCATGTTCCTTTGTCCACTGTGCGCAACATAATCAAGAAGTTCACAACACATGGCATTGTAGCTAATCTCCCTGGATGTGGACGGAAGAGAAAAATTGATAAAAGACTGCAACGAAGGATGATGCCCCAATCAACTTCAAAACATACTCAAGCAGTTCTGCAGACTCAGAGTGCAACAGTGTCCGCTCGAACTATCCGTCGACATCTGAACAAAATGAAATGCTATGGCGGGAGAGCCAGGAGGACCACACTGCTGACACAGAAACATAAAAAAGCCAGACTGGAGTTTGCCAAAATGTACTTAAGGAAGCCAAAATCCTTCTGTGCGAACGTCTTGTGGACCGATGAGACCAAGGTAGAGCTTTTTGGTAAAGCTCATCATTCTACTGTTTACAGAAAACGGAATGAGGCCTACGAAGAAAAGAACACAGTACCTACAGTCAAACATGGTGGAGGTTCTAAGATGTTTTGGGGATGTTTTGCTGCCTCTGGCACTGGATGCCTTGACTGTGTGCAAGGCATCATGAAATCTGAAGACTACCAAAAGATATTGGGGCGCAATGTAGGGCCCAGAGTCAGAAAGCTGGGTCTGTGTCAGAGGTCATGGGTGTTCCAGCAGGACAATGACCCCAAACATACCTCTAAAAGCACTCAGAAATGGTTGAAGACAAAGCGCTGGAGAGTTCTGAAGTGGCCAGCAATGAGTCCGGATCTAAATCCGATTGAACACTTATGGAGAGATCTCAAAATTGCTGTTGGGAGAAGGCGCCCTTCAAATCTGAGAAACCTTGAGCAGTTTGCAAAAGAAGAGTGGTCGGAAATTCCAGTTGAGAGGTGTAACAAGCTTGTTGATGGTTATAGGAAGTGCTTGATTTCAGTTATTTTTTCCAAAGGGCGTGCAACCAAATATTAAGTAGAGGGTGCCAATAATTTTGTCCAGCCCGGTTTTTGAGTTTTGTGTGAAATGATGTCAGATTTGCCTTTTTTTCTCTGTTTTTTTGTGTTGTTCCAATGCACATAAAGGAAATAAACGTGTATACCAAAACATTTGTAATTGCAACAACTTTCTGGGAGAAATGGTGCATTTTCAAGGAAAATTCCAGGGGTGCCGATAATTTCGGCCATGACTGTATTTCAGTAATCAACACAGAACGTCTCCCTCTCCCTCCCGTAAAGCCTGCTTCTCAGACTCTATTATTATTTTCAGGGCTCCTTGCACACCTTTTGTTTCTCTCTATACTTGTCATCACATTTTTTAAAGTTAAACTCCATTAAAGCCATCCCACTGAATGCTTAAAGAAGTCATGGCCAGCCGGGAATATAAGACATTTCACTGCTGAGGATGAATTTCACAAAATATAAAGACAACCTATTTGAGATGGCACAATCCACTTCACTATGCAGTGCACGTGACAAATTCAGAATTCAGTTTTTTGTGATTCATTTACTGGTATGTGATTCTTAAGGCCTTGGCATTAGCGCACAATTCTTGTGATTAATTTACTAGTAAATAAATCCTAATGCCATGGACTTAAGCTATGGTTAATTACCCATTCACAAATGCCACCTGCTAAAATGTTTTAACTGAAATCTCTCCTCTTTGTAGACACCAGATTGTCCTGATTGTACTTGACAAGTGAAGGGTCCTGGCCCAGGATTTATTACCGCACAATGTTTAAATATTGTATAGTCATTATACTGTAAAGTGATGCCAGATTGAGCTATATTTTAAAATTTCTGTGATGGCAGCATGCATTAGTTACACAGTGCATGGAGCAAATATAGAATGGTAATACTGCATAGATTTACAACAAACATGTATAACCTGCTAACATTTATACATTACCTGTATATAACATTACATAATATAAAACGTTTATGTGCTTAACTATGTACTTAGTCCTATAGAAGGAATGTAACATCCTTTTTACAGTAGAGTAGAGTTTCCTAGGTTTTTAAGCAAAATGTTACAGAGAACAAGATAAATTAAAACTGAAAAAAGTCCTTATATATAATTATATGTATTTATATGTTTTATCATGTATAAGTGTTCATGAAAGGTACTTTAACACTAGCCATGTGCGCCCAACTACGTTGCGCGTGTTAAAGTTGTCTGTGAAGGGCTCCCTGTTTAAACGCGGCTGCCAGTTGTGAACTGGGCCCTTCGTCACACAGCATTATGATTTTTTATAAGGGAAACAAAATTACAAAACAAAACCCTTGGACATTGGTTCGATAGGAACGGCCTACTCAGAATTACTGTCCGAATAGTAATTATGTGGTGGTGTAGGAGCATTTCTGCTTCTCTCCGTTCACAGTCCGTCTTGTTTTCACGACGCTGTCATTTCTTCTCACGATCTCTTCTCAACCTTTCTCCAATCTCGCAGGTTGCTTTGTGGCAATCCAAAGAGTAAGGCAATATACACGGAGCAATGGTTATAAAAGGGGGACACATAGGTATCCAGGCTCTTTAAAGCATAAATAGGGATCACTTCACTGACATGTGAGCAAGCCAGGGTACAACTGTGAGATGCGCAGCACTCGCCGGCTACAACGTAACAATAATAATTTCCGGAATGTGCTGTTATGTTGTCATTCATTTTACCCACTGTCTTTCTTTCATTCATATGTTACGTAGGCACGTACCTTTTATCATCGGCAATGTCATTCTCTAACCAGGCCTCAGGAGCTAACCAGCGTAACACTGTCCACCACCCCTTTCGTTATTCCGGCACATTGTTGACATCCGTGAGTAACAACAATGTACTAAACTGGAAGGTGGTCTACGCATGCGTGGAAGTCGCGGACAAACAAAGATCAAGATCCAAATGAAGATTATATATAAAGATTAGTTAATTTAAAGCACAACAATTTGTTTAGTTTGAATGTCTGTGTTTTGAGGTGTGACTGGAGTACTACAGTCTTCAGTAGTATAAGCCTGGAGGAGATTCTTAATGCAATGCCTATGTTTTAGCTGTCTCTCTACTGCCATCTAGTGCTTCTTCTTCTAATTCATTTGCGGAAAAACAAAGATCAAGATCCACATGAAGATTATATATAGAGATCTTTTTATATTGGTGGACAAGATAACGCTAGAAATGCCTAAATTATTAGCCTTAATTTACATGTACACCACACAGTACTTAACCTATGTGACATGCATCACTCATTCTTATCTCAGAGTGCAATGGCCGAGGCTGGCTACCACAGTGCCAATATTTCAGCGATGGCCAAGACTAACTACCATGGCAAAGGCCAGACATCACTCCACTCATGAGCCACACTACTGTTAGGATACTCAAATCACTACCCTGAAAGGGCAACATTTTTAAACTACCTTATCAAAGGCCAAGAGCTATGCTCCTGCCAGGACTTCCCAAAGGAAAGGGGTGCACAGACCTAACAGCAGAGGCACAGCTCACATCTGAGCAAACATGCATGATATACTCCAACAAGACTGGGAGGTGGTTCTGTCAGTTTGTTTTTCTGATCACTACCTTTGAGAGTTAAACAAATAATGAATCACTGGAACGAACAAACCATTCTATTAAATTCATCACTGGGGCAAATGATATCTTTAAGCAAGACATAAAGCTCAAGACCATGAAGATGCAGTGAAAACACAGAAAACTCCACATGGACAGTGAATGAGCCAAGATGCAAGCCTAATTTCTTGAGGCTGTGAGGCGGAAATGCAAAGTACTACACCAATATGCAAATCTTTTTCAATTACATTTATTTTAATGTAGTCAATTTTCAAAATGAACAGGAATGCACTCTATATATAGATTGTGAGGACTTGTCCAGCAACTTGTTGCCATGAGTAAAAGTGGCACCTGGGAGGTGAAGCCAGGAGAAGACTAGAAGGTGCAGTTGAGAGAGACCTGCACTGGAAATTGCAATTGAAGAGCAATGCCAGGGTGGGCACACAGGGACCACCATGGGTATTATGCCATGTCAGTATAAATGGTGACCAGAACGTAAAGACTTTGAGAGCACTTAATGCTGCCATAACAACCTAGGCTCTGGGATGCAATACAATAGATTCAAGTGCCAAGAACTGTCACAGGACACACAGACATGGTGGCCTCGGTTTATTTTAATTAGTATCTTGAGGCATTGAAGAAATATTGTGGGTATTCTTAAAGCCAAAACTAATCTGGAGAATACCAATCTTTATATCCAGGTTTACCTTGTATTACTATTGCACAGATTCACTTTGACTTTTTTTTTCTCTTAGAAATTGTCCCAAAAATGTATATGCTGAAAGGCGCATTAGCACTGCTCCAATGATTTTGGTCTTGTAGGGGTAATTATTGACTCTAACCTAAACTTTAAATCGCATTTTAACCAGATTACTAGGACAACATTTTTTCACTTAAGGAATACAGCAAATCTTAGACCACTTATAATTTTCCAAGACACGGGAAAATTAGTTCCTACATTTGTTTTTAGTCCACTAGATTACCGTAATGCACTCCTAACAGGACTACCTAAGAAAGTCATCAATCGTTTGAAATTAGTGCAGGAGGCAGCAGCCAGAATCTTGGCTTGTTACATTGGTTACATGTGTCATTCCAAATTGACTTTAAAATACTACTAACGGTTCATAAAGCCTTAGAATAATCTCGCTCCATCCTATAGTTTTGAATGCTTGTCACCCTACATTCCAAGTCGTAACTTTAGATCTTCTAATGGAGGTGGTGAGGCAGCCTTTTAATGTTATGTACCTAAAATCTGGAAAACTTTACCAATAGAAATTCGCCAGGCTAATACTGTAGAACAATTTTAAAAAACTACTAAAATCCCACTATTTTAATATGGCTACATTTTAGTTTTATTTCCTCACAGACTATATGGGCATAGAATTATCATATTCTTGAGGAATCCACAATCTGTACTACTCACCACTATTCTCTGCTGTCATTTCCGGTTCTTCTGTGGTGGCGATCTGCGGCACCCCCATTTGATCAAAGCACCATGCAGCCCCCTGTGTTGATGGAATCAAGGTGGGTCTCCCAGCTGCCAACAAGACCAACTTACTGTCACGTGAAGGCTAAAAACAAAGAGGACTCATTTAGGAAGATTTACTGTATGTTGGGTAGAATGCCTAGTCGGGCCTGGACTGTCTTTTTGGCCTTAGAACCCCTGCAAATTTTATTTTTTCTCCAGCCTAAATGAAGTACTTTTTGTTTTTTTCTGACCTCCCAACCATCTTACCTTTTTGTTGTTGTTACTTATTTTTTAATATTATTGTCCAATCTTATTTATTTTTAGTTTCATGTAACTTTCACTTTGACCTCTCGTAAAGCTAAATTGTTTGTATGAAATTGTGCTGTATACATAAATGTTGTTGTTGTTGCTGGAATTCAACTGTGGGCTTATGGTAAAGCATACCACCCAGACCAGCACTACTCAACATGAACGTGGTTCTACAAAAAGCCTCACTTTAACAACAGCATGAATGCATTTTACAATATCTGTGAGCATCAGGTTTTCCAGATACAGCACCATGTTGATATCCATTCTTGGGCCGCATAAGGAGACCAATAAGAGAATTCTACATTTCATCTTCACAGTGAGCTAAATGTGTTAGTGGACATTTGAAAGGTGACCGATTTTAACAAATAAATATTACATTTAAAAAATCATAATTGTAGATACATAAAGCCATGGACCACCAGGGAGCATACACCTCCCCAAACCCAGACACAACAAACACAGAGCCCAGTCTTGCCACACAGCACACGTTTATTTTAAGTGGGGAAGTGCTTTTTCTTTGCTCCCCACTACACAGCACAGTACAAGCACCAAATAGCACAGATAAGCACAGTCCTCTATTCTTCTCTTTCTTTTCTTTCTCTCTGTTCACTTCCACTCCACCTTAGTAAGCTTTGTCCTCCACCTCCCGACTCTGGCTCCTGGAGTAGTAGAGGCTGACTCCTTTTATAGGATACCCAGCAGTGCTCCAGGTGTCTAGTGATCTTCTTCTAGCAGAACATCTGCATGTGGCAGAAGCCCAACGTGTATGGCTGTGCAGGCTCTGCAGCACCCACGGAACCCAACAGGTTTGTAGCAAACTCCAGGCTCCCAGGATGCCCTGTGGTAGCATAACAACTTAAGGGGGCTGCCCTTTATCCTTCTGGGGGAGAAAAAGCCCTGAAGACACTCTCTTCCCCAGCCCATCCATTATACAGGCCACAAGACATTTTAGTGCTTTTCTTTCAATATTATCAAAAATATTAATAAAAAAAATTTACATTTATTACACTTGCTAAACTCTATTTTCATAAGCACTCTATGACAACTGGTAACATTTAATTGTTCTATTCCACTTTCCAATAATGTGCTTGTGGCATTAAGTGCTAATAACACAAGTTTATCAACTATCCTGAAACCTCTTAAAGTGTTCTGAAACCCCACATTTATTACATTACTTTGACCATATCACTGCTGAAAAAGAGAAACAAATCCTGACACATGCCTTAATATAGAATAATTGCTGGTAGTATGTTTTTATATCTTTTTATAACTTTTACGTCCTGTAGTGAGTCACTTTGGAAGATTTCCACAGTGCTCTATCAAAACAGTTGGTAGTAACAAGTAGCTGTGGGAACAAAGAGCGGGGACAAATATAGATCACAGCAGGACGGCTAGAGGCCACACTGTTTCTTTGATCAAGTACTGCCCCATGTTGCACACAAGCAGAGGGAGCAGCCATTAATGTCCAATGCATCCAAACTGTCAAATCGGCAGCAGAGTGCGCAATGTAAACTTCTTGTTCACAATGTCCTTCTCATGTTTGGTATGGGCATTATCACTCAACATGAACATCCTGACAGAATACAAATGTAATTATTTCCTCTACTGACTTCATCTTTCATTTTTAAAATGTTGACTTTGAGAACATATCAGCAGATTTACTTTCCAGTTTAAAAATTCATTTATTATTAGAAGTTCAAACAATGTTTTTTCCCCCCCTATTTACACATAAATCTCTACATTAACGATTGGACTTTTTCTCTGACCTCACAGCAGGCACAAAAGATGTCTTGCTATTATATAAAAAAAATCCTGGGACAAGACGAGACTTTTGTCTAAACACTTTTTTCAAGAGATTTTTTCAAGTCCCGCCAGACGAGACGTTGGCCATGAGATTTTTTTTAAAGTCACACCCTCCTCTCAACCATATTCAAACACGCACACGGTACTCGCACCTCTCGTTCGTGTGAATGCTTTTGACAGACACAGTTCCTGCTCTCTCAGCTCTTATAAATTTTAATGTTTTCCTCAATTTAAGTTCACAATTAAAGAAGACATATTATGTCCAAATCTTATTGAAGAATTTCATCACGAAGGGTTATCAACAGAAAAAATGAGTACACAGGCAATCCTAGCAATGAGAAACGATGAAGTCAAACGAATTTACACACAAAATATCGATCAGTTACACGGCAAATTGGTTAAATTGCTATCAATAGACTATGCTGAAACAGTTGGTGGTGATCATGCAGAAGATGAAAACATCAACTGACAATATCCTGAAGAATATCTACAACTGTTAATACCATCCAGTCTTCCTCTGCACGAATTACTGTAGAAAGAAGGATGTATCCAAGAAAGGTAATGTAGATCTTGATATGCCATTCGTTTTTAAAACGTTAAAAGTTTCCCGTAAGAATAGTTTTTGCAAAGACGATTAACAAAGCTTAAAGCCAAACATTAAAAAAGTCATTTTATTTAATAAAGAGAAAGAAACAAAATTCAATCACGGGCAGTTATATGTTGCATTGTCACGATGAAAGTCCAAACACAGAATCAAAATTCAATGAGATGTTGATGAAAATTTAATTAAAAAAATTGTTTTTACTTAAGTTTTACAGTAAAAGTGTAATTTTAAAAAGCATTTGCATGTTAATTTCAAAGCCAAACAAAACAAAATTGAATTACGAAACAAATAACTCTAATGCAACATGAAACATAATTTACTTTCAAATTATATTACTATTGTTTTATTGTTTTTTTAAAAAGATTAATTACTCGCTGTAGTGTAAAATAGTTAGATCTATTATGCATATGGAACAATTCCCATGAAAATAACAATCTGTTTAAATTGTACATCCACATCCCCATACGTGAGCAGCAGAACCGCAAAGAGGCTAGCGCGAAGAGCAGGCCTAGGGGTTGGCGAGTGAAGTGAGCAGGGGGGCAAAGCCCCCTAGTATAACATAAGGATTATAATCTGTCCATTGAGATATTTTGCTTCATAAACGTACAGTGAGGAAATGCCCTGTTCAGGGCATCAGCTTTGCACAGATGGGATGCATGCAACATGGCAAGCCATGCAAACTGTCCAAAAAGATGACACCTATAGTTCGTGTTCTCTGTGATAACATCACAGACTAGCTGAATCATGTCACAGCATGAAGTGTTTCCCACGGTTCACTGATGATTGGGTTAAGTTACATAAACTTTTACACACCATTATAATCCATTTCATTATTATAGATGTTCTCCAACAACTTGTTCAGTCTTTGTTTATAAAAATGTAACAGAGTGTGGCTTAACTTAAACTTAAAGTAAGGGAGATTGTTTCAGTGATTAAAAAATGAAATTCTCTTGGACTTTAAAAAAAATCTGTTAAAGTTCTACAGCCTCAAAACCTGCTCTTTCAGACAAGCAAACAAGTACAGTTGTTCTGTGGTAGTTCAGACACTGTAACCAAGCGAAGGAAGAGAGGGAAGGAATGGTTGGTAAATAATAGTCTAATTTTGTACCTCAACCCTTTTCCATGTGAGTATCTACTATTCATGTTTTCACAGTCCTGTGTGATGTATAACATTTAAAATGATTTACTTCACTTTAATAGTTGTATTGATCTTCTTGGGCTTACATTATATTGAAGTTTTACTTAATTTGTTTTTGTTGAATTGCAAAATGCTACAGTTTCAGTGTGCTTTAAACCTGGTAATATTTAAACAGTTGTACTAAATTGAAAAACAATGTGATCTATTCATCATTTTTGTATCCTGGAAGAGGAAGATGCTTGCTGCTGTACTTTAAGAGATCTTATCTAAAACTAAGGAAAGAACATAATGGAAGCATTCTATTTCATATAGCTCCCTTCTCAAGGGAATTCATACAAATGTACGCCTTATTTATTAGGCATGTGAGCTTACATGGATTTCCTACTTTAATCTAAATAGTGACTGGAAGAAAAAAAAAAGTGTGAAAGTGAATGGTTCCCAGGGTTGGGCTAAGGGCTCCTACACCCTTCAACTGTAATGGGACAGGATGACACTGAATGCCAACCATGACATGTTGAAAGACAAAACACTGCAGGAATGAGTAGGGAGAGCTGAAGGGGTACAAGAAAAGGTTTCAGCATGACACCAATAAAAAGATTATATATATTTACCATCCTATTAAAAAAAATAGCTAGTTCTCCTTTTGTTCAAAGAGGTTTACTCCAACATCCAATATGTGGTGTTGTCAATGCTGTGTTCACCTATTGTGTACTTGTGGGCCTTTGGGTACGTAAGCATGCATGCCAAGCAGTGGACCTGTGCCCACCATCCAACTGTGTCCTGCCTAGTGTCTGTGTGATAGACAGATAGATAGACAGACAGATGTGCCTGTTTATTGGAGCCAAGAGCCTTCCAATACAAAATAATATTAACGTTGGTTTTCGTCCATACTTAGAGCTTTACAGGTTATTTGATAACATAAGAACTGAACAGATGAATTATAAAACTGATGTTTTACCAACCTAGCAAACAATTTGTTTGGACAAAGATGAGGGAGAACTTCATGTGTATTCAAAACTTTGTGAAAAAATCAGGATATCAATCAGTATATAGACCAAAATGAAAGGCCTTCAATATCTCTACAGATATCACTTACGAATGACTAAAAAATTGCTAGAGCATTAGATAGATAGATAGATCTGAACACACATCAGAATGACTAAAAAGAAAAAAAAAAACATTACAAAGAAAGAATGCAAAAGTTCTGACTTGGCTGCCCCAGTCCCAGTGAGACATTATGCTGGTGTATTTGCTGTTGGTATAAAGGAGCCCCAGCAGCATTTTTTGGCACACTTTTACTGAATAATTTGTTGACTGAAAGAACTCAGTGTTAGTGTGATAGAAGCGCAGATGTGCAGAATTGCACTGTTTTGTTTTAATTCACTCCTTTGCTACGACCTCCAGTGGGTCTACAGTTCATCCCATAACTGAGCTTGTTCTTTTAATTCAATTATTGATTGCGTGAGCCTCTCTTGAAGTGATGTTACCAGCCCAACACCACAGAGTAGAAGATTGCATTGGCCATCACAGAGTTGTGGAAGATGTGAAGGATGTCACTTCCGACATTAAAGGAATGCAATCTCCTAATGAAGAAGAACCTGCTCTGCCCTTTCTTCTGTTGTTCCTCTGTGTTCTTAGACCTGTCCAATCTGTATTTGATATGAACCCTCAAGTATTTGTAGGAGTGGACCACTTTTACATCCACTCCTTGAATATTGACCGGACATATAGGCTCTTTGGTGTGGTGAAAGTCAATAGTCAGTTCCTTGGGTTTGTTGATGTTAAGGTGCTTTGAATGGACAGATGAGTAACTCCACAGGAGATCCAAGTTTGTCTTTTTCTAGAAGGCAGCAGGAGACAGTGGGAGTGAAAGAAATCAGTACATGCAAGAGACTTCTAAAGTTGATGGATGGATAGATGGTAGTGAATCATGAAGGGGGTGTACATTTTTAATATATATGGTAGTGGAAGGATGGGATTAGTTTCAGCATCAACAGGAAGAGCAGCAAATTAAAAAGTCAGTAATATTTTTCTCTTCATAACTCACAATCCTGGTGCCAAGCAGGAAGTCACAGCAGGAATTTGAGTAAATCACAGCAGGAGCACTAAACACTGGCATATCCTTTCTTATTTAATCAAATAAACTTCTTTTTGTTCCTGAATGCTATAAATAAATAATACAATACTAATTCATATGGAGACCTGTTCGTTCATTTAAGTAGAATAAAAGACTATTGCATGAAAAAGATTTACTGTTGATGTAAACTGGTGAATAAAAAGAATTATTTATTGTACATTCCCCTTTTATACTTTCTAATGTTTTTGCATGACAGGCAGCATGGTGGAGAAGTGGGTTGCCACTGCTGCCTCTTAACTCCAACAGCTTGATGTCAGATCTCTGGGGTATCTGCACATTCTCTACATCATGGTATCTGTTCTTAAGATGGACTGACTGGCATTACTAGACTGGACAGGTGTGAATGTGGTGTGGTGTGTAGTCTGGCCTTTGTGGTTCCTTAAAAATTAATTAATTGTAATAGAAACCAGTAACTATTAAGATTTTAAATGTTTGCACAAGTCTAGCCATTGCAGAGCCCTATCACACACACACTGCTGCCCAATTTTCTAAGGTTTGATGGGGCAGCCATTTTGGCATTCTGTCCAAAAATCCTGGAATAAACATTTCATGACTCATTTCTAAGGTATAGTGACACAGCACAAAAAACGTGGCAGAGAGCAGCCCTGAACAGGATGGCAGCCCATTACAGGATTCACTCATACACACATTGGGCCAGTTTCAAATTGCCACTCAACTAAACCTGCATGTTTTTGTGAATGTGGGAGAAGACCTAGAGTACCCATGAGAAAATCCATGTAGACATGAGGAAAACAAGCAAACTTCACGTGAACAACATATGGGAGCTGGAATCAAACCCAGGATGCTGGATGTATAAGATGGTAACACTATTACCCCTCTGTGCAACCCTGAAGAGCACATACAGCAGAAATCCCTTTTCCCTCATTACTCCATTCACAGTTTAAAACGACATGTTTTTCTGAGTTCAAACTGAATTGACATGAATTTAATAAATGCACAGTTCTGTTCAATGACTTTGAAAGTATCAAGAAGAAACACATAAGAGCATGTGTCCTCAATGAAGAGAAAACTAAATCTTTTTTCAGTTGGAAACTAAATAACTGCACCTGCAGTTCTTTCAGTTTTTCTGGAATTCGTCTTTCAGCTCTTTTGTAAATAATAGTAATTCAGCTCCAAAAAAAAAGAATTTTTTGGAAAATGTTTAAAGCTCATTTCAGAGGGGGAATAAATAATCTGTTATTTTTAAGCAAAAAATTTGCCTTACTTAAAAATGATTGATGGCACAGTCAGAAAATACAACTCATCAGGCTGACCTGCTTTTTCCATTAGTGAGTTGAGGGGATTTGGAGACTAACCCACCAGCATCAAACAGGAAACTGCTTAAGATGGCTCACTATCTATACTGTGCAATTTCAAAGCAACCTCATCTGCATAAGGCATAAGAGTAAACTGGACTACCCAGAGAAAGCTCATGTCATCATGCCAGTTTTACACTGCCAGTGACCACGTGGAAATCGAGCACAGGTCCCTGGAGCTGCAACATACCCTGTCACTCAAAGGTTATGTTGCTCCTTTGTTACTTACTCCTGCATTTATGGACGGTCCATTCCTTGTGTTATGGAACAAATACACTTTAAGAATACATGGCAAAGGTTCTAAAATCTGTGCAGGGTCATAAGGGTCTGAAGCAGCACTGGGCACAACATAGGAACTCACACTAGATGAGGTGCCCGTCCACTGTGGGGCCAATTACTTTATGTTCCTACCACTGACAGTATGTGACGCTGAATGATCCAAGTAAACTGCTAGGGCTTCAAGTATAGAAACACAAGTGTAAATTTCTAATTCAAAATTCATATTTTAATTTATAAAAGGAAAATCAGCTAAATGTAAATACGGTATGTCCTATACTAGACTATCCTTACTTGCATATGTCTGTGGTATGGAGGGTGATTTTTCTAAATGTACCATTGTGAAGAATGCAGACATTATTGAATATTATTCAGTAGCAATTACTCACTTTGACTGTGTCAGCCAAGTCAGATTTCTCTTTTAAATTTTCTTGCTTTATAGTCATTATGGTGTGTACATATATATATATATATTGTGAAGAAAGCAATTGAAACAGAATAAGCTTTTGGGGTTTCCGCCCCGGTTTACTGCAACAATATCAAATAATATCTCCAAAGTACAACAAATGGTCACAATGGACAAAGTAACAATCAAATGGGGGAACATTTATACAGGGGGACAGGAAATTGAACAGAAATCTTGAGATGGATGATGGGAGATAGACGTCATCATCTCGTAACTGGGATGTAGAGGGGACCCCGGAAGTATGGCGTCTTTTATTTACATCGTGCTTT
Organism: Erpetoichthys calabaricus; assembly: GCF_900747795.2. Lineage (NCBI taxonomy): Eukaryota > Metazoa > Chordata > Cladistia > Polypteriformes > Polypteridae > Erpetoichthys > Erpetoichthys calabaricus. Next base: position 146,583,880 of record NC_041397.2, read on the forward strand.
ATTACGGCGACGAGTCTTCATTCTTGCTGATAAAATAAAAAGAGAAAGGTTAGTGCACCGCCGCTGTCTCTCGGCATGGTTTGTCGCAATGAATTCAGAGTCTTTAAACTGCTCCCCATGTGCTTGTGCGTGACATGACCCCCCCTCTAGCCCGGAACTACCAGGTCAGGCAGACCGAACCAAGAGGTCGTGAGCCTGTGAGAGTGCATCCGCGTTGGCCTGAAGGTTACCCCGACGATAAGAGATGGTGAACTTATACGGCTGCAGGTCCAAAAAACCACCTGGTAACTCGAGGATTCGACTCTCTATGAAGGGCCATCCACTGGAGGGTGGCATGGTCCGTCACCAGAGTGAATTCCCAACCCAGCAGGTAGTACCGCAGGTGAGTTACCACCCACTTGATCGCCAGGGCTTCCCGTTCCACCGCCGCATACCTTGTCTCCCGGTCTAACAGTTCCCGGCTCAGGTACATCACGGGGTGTTCGACACCATCGATACTTTGGCTCAGCACAGCACCGAGGCCTGTGTCCGAAGCATCGGTCTGGAGGAGAAAAGGAAGGGAAAAGTTAGGCGTTCTCAAAATAGGTGCCGAAGTGAGGGCCATTTTTAAGTCAGCGAATGCTTGTTCTGCGGCTTCATTCCACACCACATGTAAAGGGGCCTTCTTCTTTGTCAAACATGTCAAGGGTGCTGCCCTCTCAGAGAAACGAGGTACAAACTGGCGGTAGTAACTCGCTAACCCCAAGAAAGCTTGCACCTGTTTCTTGAGTATCGGACGGGGCCATTCCAAGATGTCTTTTATTTTTGAGCACTGTGGTTTCACCATCCCCCCTCCTACCTGGTAGCCTAAATATCTGGCTTCAGTCAACCCAAAGAAGCACTTCCGGGGTTTGATACGTAAGCCGGCTTTCGCTAGCATCAGGGGGACTACCAGGTTTAAAAACAGTTTTTTCCTACTGCCGTTCGTCTTTTAAATGAAGCATTTTAGTATTTTATTGTAGGCATTTTTAATTCAGAATTTTACGTATTTTCAATTCAGACTTTTATGCACTTTTAATTAGAAATTTTTATGCACCTCTAATCAGAATTTTTGTGCATCTTTAATCAGAATCTTTCTGCACTTTTAATTGAATGTAATTGATTTTAACTATGTGTTTTTATTAATGTCTTGTGCATCGTATTTTCGTTCTGCAGCACATCTTGGATGTTCTGCTGAATGACAAATAAAATTGAATTGAATTGAATTGACAGCGTAAACCTGTAATACAGGTGTGCGGCCCAAATGGGAGAACCTTGTATTGCCAGTGTCCACTAGGGGTACTGAAAGCGGTTTTCTCTTTAGCGGATGCCGTTAAGGGAATTTGCCAGTACCCTTTGGTCATGTCAAGTGTAGTCAAATACTGGGCCGTTCCCAACTTCTCGAGGAGTTCGTCGACTCTGGGCATGGGATAGGCGTCAAAATTGGAGACCTGATTAAGACGTCTGAAGTAGTTACAAAATCTCCAAGAACCGTCCGGTTTGGATACTAGGACAATGGGACTGGACCAGGGGCTATGACTTTCTTCAATAATGTCCATGTCTAGCATCCATTGGACCTCCAGCTGTACCTCAGCCTTTTTTGCCTCCGGGAGGCGGTACGGTCTTTCCCGGATAACCACTCCCGGGTCTGTCACAATATCGTGCTGAATCAGCGCAGTCCTGCCTGGTGCTTCGCTGACCACTTCCGGGACGGACAGGATTGCTCTTTCGAGCTCCTGTATTTGGAGGTACGTCAAATTGTTGCCGAGGTTAAGTGATATGTTTTTGGAGAAAAGAGAGAGGGTGGGCTCGGAAAGAGGTTGTTCCTCCCTATTCTTCCACAACTTTAACAAGTTCATCTGATACACCCTCTTGGTTGTTCGGCGATTTGGTTGGCTAACCAAATAGTCGATGAGTCCTTTTCTTTCTTTAACCTCTTACAGGCCCTGCCAAAGGGCAAGCAGTTTGGAGTGGGAGGTGGGCACGAGCGCCAGTACGCGTTCCCCCGGCTGAAATTCACGAAGGGAGGAGTTCCTATTATAATTCTGGGCCTGCGCTGCTTGAGCCCGAGACATGTGATCTTTTAATATAGGTCTGATTTTGTCTAACCAATCACGTAATTGCGCGATGTATTCTAATAGACTTGTGTTGGGAAGTGTCTCCCCCTCCCAACCTTCTTTTAGTAAATCCAAAATGCCCTGAGGCTGGCGCCCATATAAAAGTTCAAATGGGGAAAACCCAGAGGAGGCTTGAGGTACCTCCCGATATCCAAAAAGTACCAAAGGTAGGAGCTGGTCCCAATTCCTTCCGTCTGTGTTGACTACCTTACGGAGCATTTGTTTAATGGTTTGGTTAAATCTTTCTACCAACCCATCTGTCTGAGGGTGATAAACAGACATTTTAAGGTGCTTAATATGGAGTAACTTGGCCACCTCCCTGAACATATCTGATATAAAGGGTGTACCTTGATCCGTGAGGACTTCTTTAGGTATACTCACTCGGGAAAACAAGGCTACTAATTCCTGTGCGATATTTTTTGTATTAGCAGCTCTCAAGGGAACTACTTCAGGATACCGTGTTGCATAATCCACCATGACCAATATATATTTATAGCCTCTGGCCGAAGGCTCTAGGGGTCCAACGAGATTGACTCCGATCCGTTCAAAGGGCACATCAATAAGGGGAATCGGGATTAGAGGAGCTTGGTCCCTCCTGGGAATCTGGCGTAACTGACAGACTGGACAAGACTGACAGAAACGGCGGACCTCATCATTGATCCTGGGCCAATAGAATTGGAGTTTAATTCTCTCCAACGTTTTTTCGGCCCTGAGGTGGGTGCCTAAGAGGTGGGCATGTGCTAGGCTGCAGACCTCCCACCGGTAGGTTGGTGGCACTAACAACAACAACTTCCGTACCTCGCCTGCGTATTTTGCAACTCGATATAACAATTCATTTTCTAGGACAAAGTAGGGTCCCAGAGTTGTGGAATCAAATGATGCCAGGTCATCTGCTGATACAACAGCATTCCTGGCAAACTTCAGGGAATTGTCATTCCACTGTTCTCTTTTAAATGATGCTGGCGTGGAGCGAAATTGAAAGTCCATGCCGGCTAATATATCAGGACCTAAACCCGGAGTGGTGTCCTCCTGAGACGTAACCTCACCTGGTTGTACTTCCGGTTCGGTGTCCGTCCATGAAAGGTGTCCCTCCGAGACGTTCACGTCATCAGTTGCCGATGAGCACGGCGTGGGAGCAGTTTGGAGGGTCCCCTGACCATCCATAACAAGACCCAGTTTGTGTACGGGAGTGGTGATAGTTTTACCGGAGTTATTTTTAGACTAATCTTGTCCCAATATAACTGGGAAGGGGGGTTTGTGCAACACCGAAACCAAAAGCTGTTTCGGACTTCCCCTCCATGTTATATAACACGTTACGGACTTATATGATCTAGTTTCTCCATGCACACATGTGAAATTTAACCTTTTATCAAGCCGCGGTAAAACATAACGGTGAGCAACAATGGTGATATTGCTCCCGGAATCAAACAAAGCCATCACCGAGTGCCCATTCACCAACACCATTCCCGTATTTGTAAGTGCCAGAGGGTTTGGCAGCGCACAGTACCTCTCTCCTCTTGGATAATTACAATCCATCGGCTCTGCGTTGAGGGGACAGTTGGGAGAATATGTCCTACCTCGCCACACTTGAAACAGCGCGTCAGGGAGCGCACCCGGTCTTTGGTCTTCGCTGGCGGCTCCGGGAGGGTTCCTGTGAGGCAAACCATCCCTGTCGGGCCAAGCGAGTAGGCTTCTCAGACCCCCCAAGTTGGTTCACAGCCAGTTGTCGCTCCAATACTTTCAGGAGCCTGTTCATATCCCGAAAGGGATGTCTCCGGACCATGCTGGGTGAGGTACTCTGGCATTGTGTGTACTAACGCCTCACAGGCTACCTGCTCAACCACCTGGCGGGTTTCATTAACATCGGGTCATAGCCAACGGCCGAGTTTGCCCCAGAACTCGAATGCCTGGGCCCTAGCTGGAAGCTCCGGGTTAAACCGCCAGTGCCGCCAAACCCTCGCCTGCTGGCCAGAGGTAATGCTGTAGCATTTATATAGCTTGGCTCGCAGGAGGTCATATTGGGCAGCTTCCTCCTCAGGGAGGTCATGATATGCCCGCTGCGCCGGACCCTTCAGGTAGGGAGCCAAGATGGAAGCCCACTCCACCCGTGGCCACTGGTTTCTGGCCGCGGTTCTCTCGAACACGGTCAGATAGGCTTCTATATCATTGGTCTCTGAAAGGAGAACAATCTGGGGAGGTGGAGGCCGTGTGAGATCCTGTCTCGGAGCTTCTGTGGCCGCCAATTGTCGTCTTGTCTGTGCGAGCTCCCTCTGTGTGTTGGCCTGGTCCAGTTTGACCATCTGGAGTTCATTCACCAGGGTATTTAACACAGCATTTATGTCCTGCCCTTCTGTCATCTTCGGACTTCAATCCACACGACTACGCCAATCTGTAAAGAAAGCAATTGAAACAGAATAAGCTTTTGGGGTTTCCGCCACAGTTTACTGCAACAATATCAAATAATATCTCCACAGTATAACAAATGGTCACAACGGACAAAGTAACAATCAAATAGGGGGACAGGAAATTGAACAGAAATCTTGAGATGGATGATGGGAGATAGACGTCATTATCTCGTAACTGGGATGTAGACGGGACCCCGGAAGTATGGTGTCTTTTATTTACATTGTGCTTACGAGTCTTCATTCTTGCTGATGAGATAAAAAGAGAAAGGTTAGTGTGCCGCCGCTGTCTCTCGGCATGGTTTGTCACGATGAATTCAGACTGCTCCCCATGCGCTTGTGCGTGACAATATATATACATACAGTGTGTGTGTATATATATATATATATATATATATATATATATATATAGTGTAAGTATATATATACTGTATATGTTGTCACAAACTCCACACAGAGTCATAGCAAGGTTTGGGGCAGCCACCCATATAATTGGTCGAAAAATGAATACAGCACTAATGTGCACAAAACTGAGTCCAAAACAGAACAGAGGGAATAGGGAAAAGGTGGAGGCTTTTAAAGGGGAAGACAGGAAGTGAGATCAAAGGGGTCGGGCTCATGAAGGTCTTCAGCCATAGACTCGAGCCTGGACGTGACATCACAGGGGCCGTAGCCGGCAAGGTCTTCTTCCATATGCTCAGTCCCGGAAGTGACGACAAGAGGGCCAGGTGGAATCTCCCATGAATGGGTCTGCAGGAAAGGAGTCAGTGCACTCTGCCACATCCTGGTATGATTCAGAACTGCCCTTACTCAAGCCCTTTAGCTGCCTCCCATGCGCACATGTGTGACAAGGCCCCCCCTCAGCCCAGACCCATTGGGTCGAGTGACCCTGACCGAGAGGTCGTGAACCCAATAAAGAGCATCAGCGTTGGCGTGAAGAATGCCCCGATGATGAATGAGTGAAAACTTGTGTGGCTGGAGGTAAAGAAATCACTCGGTGACCCGCGGATTCGACTCTTTGTGTAGGGCCATCTATTGTAAAGGTGCATGGTCCGTGACAAGGGTGAATTTTCGGCCCAACAGGTAGTACCTCAACTGAGTAATTGCCCATTTAATTGCCAAAGCCTCTCTCTCCACCGCCACATACCTGGTCTCCCAGTCCAACAGTTTCCGGCTCAGGAACATGATGGGGTGTTCCACACCATCGACGCTTTGGCTCAGCACGGCCCCCAGGCCTGTGTTCAAAGCATCTGTCTGGAGGATGAAAGGTAAAGAAAAGTTAGGTGCTTTCAAAATAGGTGTGGACGTAAGGACCTGCTTCAAGTCACTAAATGCAGCACCTGTCTTTTCAGTCCATACCACAATGTTTGGGGCCCTATTCTTTGTCAAATCAGTCAAGGGCGCCGCTGTCTCCGAGAACCGGGGGAAACAAACCGGCGGTAGTAACCCGCTAACCCAAGAAAGGCTTGGACCTGCCGCTTGGTTCGCAGATGGAGCCATTTCAAAATGGCATCTACTTTGAACCACTGTGGCTTCATAGTACCCCGACCCACCAGGTAGCCTAAATACTTGGCTTTGCTCAATCCAAAGAAACATTTCTTCCATCCATGTACTGTAATAGATGACCATGTCATCCAGGTAGGCAGCACTGTATGAGTTATGAGGCCTGAGCACTTTGTCCACCAGACGCTGGAAGGTTTCCGGAGCACTGTGTAACCCAAGTGGTAGGACACGATACTGCCAGTGTCCGCTAGGGGTGCTAAATGCGGTCTTAACCTTCATGGAGTTCGTTAAAGGAACCTGCCAGTACCCCTTTGTCATGTCCAGTGTGGTCAAATATTGAGCCTGTCCAAGCCTCTCGAGGAGATCGTCCACTCGTGGCATTGGATAAGCATCAAATTGGGAGACTTGATTAAGTCGACAGAAGTCACTGCAAAACCTCCAACTCCCATCAGGCGTAGCGACCAATACAATGGGACTGGACCAGGGACTATGTCTTTCCTCGATTACTCCTAGTGTGCTTGATCTCAAGCTCCACTTCAGCTGTTTTTGCCTCGGGAAGACGATACAGATGTTCTCGGACTATAACCCAGGGCTCTGTCACAAAGTCATGCTCAATCAGAGATGTGTGCCTTCCGGGGTTTTCACTCAATACCTCCAGGACGGACAGGATAACTGTTTCCAGCTCCCGTCGTTGTCTGGGAATTAAATCCGCACCGAAGTTAAGGCTAGCCGTGTGAGCAAAGATTGAGCAGGCTGACTGGAGGAGGGATCGGGATCCCTGTCCTTCCATGGTTTCAGCAGATTTACATGATAAACCCGCTCCCTCGGCCGACGATTGGGTTGACTCACCAAATAGCTGATGAGTCCTTTCCTCTCCTTAACTTCGTAGGGACCTTGCCAATGGGCAAGCAATTAAGAGTGGGAGGTAGGTACTAGGACCATGACCCAATCCCCCGGGCAGAATTGTGGGACTTCCTGGTATGCAAAAAGGACGAGGGGGAGGAGTTGATCCCAGTTCCTTCCATCCTCATTGACCACCTTACGAAGCATTTGTTTGAGAGTCTGATTGAATCTCTCAACCAAACTGTCGGTTTGAGGATAATATACCGCAGTCTTTAGATGCGTTATTTTAAGTAACTTGGCAGTCTCCTTGAAAGTCTCAGAGGTAAAGGGCATCCTTTAGTCCATCAGGACTTCCTTAGGTATGTCGCCATGTACAAAGACCCCTACCAATTCCCGTGCAATGGCTTTAGAAGTGGCTGAGCACAATGGAACAGCTTCGGGGTATTTGGTAGCATAATCCACGAGGACTAAAATGTACTTGTGTCCTCAGGCTGAGGGCTCTAGAGGTCCAGGTAAATTGACCCCGATTCTGTGGAAGGGTACATCAATCGGGAATAGAAACAAGAGGAGCACGGTCCTTCCTAGGAATTTGTCACAACTGACACTCCGGGTAGGAAGTGCAAAAGCGACGAACCTCCTCATTGATTCCCGGCCAGTAGAAGTGGAGCTTGATCCACTCCAGGGTTTTCTCGGTGCCCAAATGGCCACCTAGAAGGTGGGCATGTGCAACTCACAGACCTAATGCTGGAAGGTCCGCGGGATTAGCAGTAGCCTCCTCTCCTGCCCATCATGCTCTGCTATGCGATATAGAAGGTCGTTTTGTAACACAAAGTGAGGACCCTGTGGCATTTACTGGTTAGTGGGCTGGCCATTGACCAGATCCCTCTGTATAACTAGGCCTAAGTTAACACCAGGAGTGGCATGTGTCTCACCGCTTTTAATTTTATACAAGTCCCGCCCTAGTATCACCAGGTGTGGTGGATCTGGGAGGACTGCCACGGTTAATTTCTGAACCGATCCTCCGTAACTGATGACACAGAAGTCGAACCTGTACCAGCGGATTTCTCCGTGGACACAGGTTATACTGGTCTTAAATTTTAACCACTGTCGCAATAGCACAAATCGGCGGGCAACAATGGCAATGTTGCTGCCAGAATCGAACAAGGCTGTGGTCTTATACCCATTTATGATCGCCATGCCTGTGTGTGGGACCATCAACAGGTTAGTCAGAGCACACCAACCCCTCCTCCCCCTCCACCTGCATTCCTTCTCGCTCCTAAGCAGTTTGCGGGCCCGGACTCCAGGGATGTCGACACAAGCTCCAGGTTGAACGGGGGTTGGGTCTAGGTTTAGGGATGTACAGTGGCAGAGGTCGACCAAGGGATGGTTCTGCTACCTCAGGTTGCGAGGCCGTCCCCTGCGCCTCAATGAGGTCTATTAATCCTTTCATAGTTTGAAAGTCTTTCCCCCAGACCGCAAGCCACCTGCTCCACTATTTGGTAGGGCTTGTTTTCACCTGGCCATAACCAGTGCTCTACCGCAGCCCACAATAACCAGGCTTGCTTGTGGGTCAGCTGTTCTGGGTCGAATCTCCACTTTCGTATTATATTCACCTGCCAGTCTGGGGCACCCCTAGGTGAGACTCAGGGTTCTGCCTTCACAGTGAGATGGGCACTCTCCCCTGGGAGAGCATAATAAGCCCCCTTTGCCTCCCCCCTCTGGAGCAGCCCAAGTCTGTGAGCCTCTCCCGCACACCCCCTGGTCTGCCTGGGTTGTCCAGTTAAGTGGGCTGGGAGCGGAGCCTGCACCGGGTCTTTCCGAATCTCGGTACACCCTCCCCACCTGAAAACTCTGCCCCAGTACGCTCCTACCTGGGTACGGTGCAAGTCCTGTCCCCTTCTCTTCTGGGACCATTCCATTCTGCCGGCTATACCAGTGTCACAAACTCCACACAGAGTCATAGCAAGATTTAGGTCATCCACCCGTATAATTGGTATCCTGGCTGCAAAGTCGAAAAATGAATACAGCACTGATGTGCACAAAACAGTCCAAGTCCAAAACAGAACTGAGGGAATAGGGAAAAGGCGGAGGCTTTTAAAGGGGAAGGCAGGAAGTGAGATCAAAGAGGTCGGGCTTATAAAGGTCTTCAGCCATAGGCTCGAGCCATGATGTGACATCATAGGGGCCGGAGCTGGCAAGGTCTTCTTCCATAGGCTCGGTCCCGGAAGTGACATCAAGAGGGCCAGGTGGAATCTCCCGTGAATCGTCTGCAGGAAAGGGAGAAAAAGAGTCTCTCTCTCTCTCTCTCTCTCTCTCTCTCTCGCATTCTGCCACATCCTGGTATGATTCGGAACTGCCCTTACTCAAGCTCTTTAGCTGCCTCCCATGCGCACATGTGTGACAATAATATATATATATAATTTATTTATTTATCTGCTTACTTATCTACCTATTTATGTATTTATTTATTTAAAGCACTTATGTGAAAAGCGGAATTTCCCCCTAGGGACAAATAAACTTCTATTTATCTAAGATTTGCCATAATCATTTAATATTTATTTCATATGGAGGCTTTCACAGTGAGCTTTTTGATGTGAACATAGAAAGAAAAGAAGTGTATAATATAATACATTACATTACAGGATAGTTCATATCCAAGATAAATCAAAGAAAGAATGTAGAGTCTGGCTAGACTGTGTACATGTTTTGGCATTAAGTCAGAATTTAAAACACAATGAGCACAATACAGCTTGAAAAAGCAGTTTAATAGAAAAACAAATGTGGAAATATGGAAAATTAATCATCCATGGTTATAAAGGAATCCCGGAATGGGGTGCTTAAAACTGTCAATCACATAAACAAAGAATAGCATGGATTATTTAATCTAATCTGATTAATGTTTAAATTAATGACATTAATGATAATCCATTTTTTCCATTGAGACGTTCTCATCTCATTTAGATGTGGTGCAAAACTGATATTCATCTACTGCCTGGCAGATCAGCTTCTGAGTTGGCAAAGTTTTATCTCATTAATATAATCAACATCTGACTGAAAGTATGCTATTTATTTTGTTTTTCTAGTTCTTTTCATGTCATTAAAAAATAATTGTTTAGCTCAACTGATCGGCCCCAATATTGTTTACTGTATATTCATCTTCATATATATATATATATATATATATATATTCATATTCATACTGTATATTACATCTTGCCTGAAGGGGCCTGAGTTGCCTCGAAAGCTTGCATATTGTAATCTTTTTAGTTAGCCAATAAAAGGTGTCAAAAATTGTGGTGTTTTCTGGGGGTCCAGAACAGATTAATGGCATTTCAGTTCATTTCAATGGGGAAAATTGATTTGACATTCAAGTAATTTGAGTTACAAGCTCCGTCACGGAACGAATTAAACTCGTAAGTCAAGGCACCACTGTATTAAAATATATGGTATTGTTACAAATATATTTATAAGTAAATGCAGCAAGAGTTTTTTTTAACAGATATATGATCACTAAAAAAAAAAAAAAGAACTACCAATTTGTTTCAAACAAACGTATTTAATGCAGTACCTTTAAACCGGCTTCTTGATCAAACTCCTGGTGAGTTTTGTCCTTCCTCCACATCCAACTCTTCCTCCTTGGGTAAGGCAGACAGGCCATTTTTATGCCAAACTAAGGAGTGCTTCTGTTGTCACAGCTTCACACTGAGGGAGCACTCCCAGGTCCGGTAGAACCTCTGTAAAGTGAGGGACTGACTTTCCTGCAGCTTCTTCTGGTGGCTCCCATGGAACCCATCAGGGCCGTTGGGCGGGACTACAATTCTCATGCCAGCCAATCGGGATGTACACAGGAAAGCCATTAGAGGGATACTGCCACCCATATTGCTGGGGGTGTACATGACAACAGGAAGCAGTCCTCTTCCATCCATTTATTATTCCAGCGTGCCACCCAAGCAAGGAAATGCCCATCCTTTGAAGCATATCCATTCTCCCATTAGGACCATCTGTTATAAAAATGTCCTGGCTGGGTAAAGAGTCATCAATTTCAAGTGAGATGACCATCTGTCCATTAGGATCGTCCATTACTCTTAGCCAGGTAAAAGTTCTGTCCTTCCCAGCAAGGATGTGAGCCAATTCATATTGTCTCTTAAACCATGAAGCAAGTGTGCTATGCATTTCCTATTTTACCCTGATCAGTGTATAAGATGATATTGAGTGTAGATCCTACCAGCAGTTTAAATCAAAGAATGCACTCTATAATAGGAGGGATTAAGAATCACCAATCAAGTTCTTAGAAAAAAAGAGCTCCCCCAGTTAACCTTTCCACTGTGTTATTTTTAGTTATAGTTATGAATGATAGCAGATTAAAAGACATCAAGTGGCCAAGCTACAAAAGTCAGAGGAGAAACTAATGCAGTACTACAGAGAATAGTGAGGTCAGCGGAAAATATTATTGGGGTGCCTCCCCTTTTTATTTTGCAAGACGTGTTCTTCAACCATTGTGTCCATGAGACCTGCTGCATTGTGCATGACCTTTCTCATCTCTCTCACGGATTCTTTATGCTTTTGCCATCTGGAAAAAAAATGCCTACAGCATCAGAGCAATATCAGTCAAGTCATATGAGAGCTTTTCCCAACCAGCTGTCAGCCTCCTCAACACAATGCGCTCCCCCCACCGCCCCCGTGATCTTCCACCGTACCCTAACATCTTAGATCCAGTTTATGCACAAATCACTTTATCTATCATGTCAAAAGATAAGTCACTGCATGGGTCTGTGGAAAGTGCATTTAAATGGGTCTCGCTGGCATTTGATTGCATTGGCATATTGCCAGTGTTGCATGGTTTTGTAGGTTTGTGCATTATGCCTTGTCTTATTTGCATTATGTGTACACTGTGAGCCCTGAGCTTTGTCATTTCATCTCCCTCTATTCTTGTAGATGGTTAAGACAACAATAAAATTTACTTTGACTTTGCCTGGTGTCTCAGTTCTGAACAAGTTATGTGCACACCTCAGAGAACTACTGTGCAAAGCCACGTGCCAAGTACAGCTCAAAAAAAGAGTTATGGCTACTTTGTCAAGGTCAAGAGAGTAAAGTAAAAGAAATATAAAAAAGGAAGACGTGAATTGCACCTATCTGAATTAAATTTATGATTAAAACTCCTGCAATGCAAAAGTAATCAAATGTAGCTGCAGGAAGCGAGTTATGTGTGTGGGTAGTTACCACAAAGGTTATAATAAATGACACAGAGCCTAAATCCAAACCCTCAGAGAAAAGTATTAATATATAACCAGAAAGAAGGAAACATTAAACTGCAGTGAGAAGGTTAGTTGCTCCCTTGGACTTTAGATCTGCAACAGAAACCAAATGCAGTAAAAGTCACAGGTGGACTGGTTTAATCTAAAAACAGCAAATGTAAGAAAAAACACTGTACTTTCAACAATGTGTATTATTTGTCTTTATAATGTCTTAAGATGTAGGAAAAGCAAATTCCCAGCACTGAAATGTAATGCAAGGTTATTAATAAATTAATTTAGGGTTAGTGAAGCAATTAATCTTTCAAATTCACGTCATGTTGTATGCAACTTTTTTAGACAGTATTCTGAGCAAGAAAGGTAAAACACACAACAAAATGTTCAAAGGGATTTTTTCTGTGTAGATTTACAATTTAAACACGGTGAGCACCTTTAATAGGTATGTTATAAAGTAACAATATAGTAAAGGATGAAAGATGGAATTAAAGGATGGGAGTTTTATAATTTAGTAGAGGGGACTGTTGGTCCTTCAGCATGGAATGAATGTGTAAATCACTGAAAACAAGAAGGACATTGTAACCACTAACATAAAAGTGTTTGCCAGAGAGTAGAATTCCACTAACAGAAGATTTAAGTGTCTTAAGCGTGTACAGTTAATGAGGAAAGCAGTAATGTTTTGTTAGTGAGAAGATGAACCCTGAGGATTTCAAGTTAGTAATTCAGTTCTGCTCAGTTTTTACAGAAAACTGGATCTCTTTTGTTTGAGCCAAATTAGTTTAAATGCCTTGGTGTTTATGTCTGAAACTTATGGTTTTTAAGTTATCCCTTACATACTACATTATGGTTAAATAAATTCCATAATCAGGTGGGATAACAACGTTGTGGTGCAGATATGATACTTCCCAACTGGTATCATGCCTGCTATGGCAGGTTTTCTAACCGATTATGCTTTATTCCAAACAATATTTGCCCTTTGGCTGCAGGTTGGTGCTGGTGCAAAATTTTAATTCATGACTTTTTGAATTTTGACATTAAGTATTAGAACATTAACTCTTATAATGTTTGTGATCATCAATTATTTATTTAAAGCACAAGCAACTTTGAATGTAGTATCATATTTGTAAAAATATACTGGAAAATAGTCCCCCTAGGAAAAAATGTCAGCTTAATCGACTGCTTGTTGGGCATTAAGTCACTGCTACTACTCATGTGTGCTCAATTGCATATAGTGCCTGTACAGAAGATTCACCTGTGGTACTGTGCCTCACTGGCATTACCAGCCATTAAATAAAATTAGTGTAGTGTCCTCTGCAGTGTTTAAAGAGGCATTTGTTGGGGGGGTAAAAAGTCAAAAAGTATAAAGAATAAAAGCTTGCCTTTTTGTCCATTTACAAAGTGCAGAGGGTCGTCTTCCAAGAGTACATGGCAGGAGGTTCTCGTGTAGGAGTGGAAAGACAGTTCCGCCATTGACCGGCCGGAATGTCGTTGCTTTTCTTCCACTCGTGCGCGTGCCTCCCGCAACCTCATAACGCTAGAAGAGTGACTGAAGAGACGTAGTATCAGCTTGCCGCGGCTTAGAAATGGGATCCCATATCAGCAGTAGGTCATGGAAAGGAAGAAAAAAAATGTGCTTACTTTCAATTTTAGGAGAGAAGCGGAGTCGCTTCTTAAAGACCGGCACAGCTAAGCGTGTGCACTGGCTGCTCGCATTTTTATAGTAAATTGTGCGGGGCAAGGGACACCACTCTTCGTAGAAGGAAGGATGATGTTTGACGGCTTAATTGGTCGGCATGAGGGCGCCGAATACAAAAGGGAATTTCTAGCCTCTAGAAGGGGTCTTCTGGCTAGATCGTGTAGAGCAGGGGGTCCTCAATCACGGTCCTGGAGGGCCGCAGTGGCTGCAGGTTTTTGCTCCAACCCAGTTGCTTAATAAGAAGCACTTATTGCTCAAGTAACATTTTTGCTTCACTTTAGTTGTCTCACTCGGTAAGATTTGGAACCCTTATAGCTTATTTTAGTCTTAAACAGCTGTATTCTCAGTTTTTAATTGCTGCTAATTAGCAATAACATGCAAATGACAAAAGAGACCAGCAGTTCTCCATTTAGCTTGTTACCATTTCCACCTGTATGTATGTATCATGCACTATTGGGTTTAATTAAATACTTGGATGGAAAGTGAAGAGAAAAAGTGAAGCACTGAGAATTACTCCTCCATTTTAGCCTTCAAATTATTTGGATGATATCCTTAGAAAGGGGAAGAAAATCTAGGATATGAGAATTACCTGACATAGTAGAGTTAAAGCACTAACAAGCCATGAAATTAAATTATTGGAAAAAATTGCTTTCTAATTAAGCAACAGGGTTAGAACAAAAACCTGCAGCCACTGCGGCCCTCCAGGACTGTGATTGAGGACCCCTGGTGTAGAGAGAAAGGTGCTTGGTAGAACATTGTCTTGAGTTTACCAAGCACTGCGACTTATGCCTTGATTTTTGTAAATATAATTTTTCTTCTTATTTTAAATATGTCTGGATTAATTTTGGTGGAGGTATTTATTGGGTTTTTGTTAATGGTACACTCTTTATTTCTCTTTTTCTGTATTTTGAATATTCTTGTTTTCAGTAAACCGTTTTATACACTGTTTGAAGGTGCAGTCTCCTGACTTGGATTGCTGCGGAGGAGGACAGCTTTATTTTTGATTTTTATGCATATATGGGTTTCATTAATTTGCGTGCATTTTTCTTTTTTGTTTGGGACTTTCAGTCAGCACTGTAAATAGTCATTATTTTTCGGCTCTGTTTTATAACTGTTTTGTGTGTCCTTTGTGGTATTGGACTGTATATTGATATACAGTCATATGAAAAAGTTTGGGAACCCCTCTAAGCTTGCATCTACTTTCAACAAAAAAGAGAACAGTGGTATGTCTTTCATTTCCTAGGAACATCTGAGTACTGGGGTGTTTTTTCTGAACAAAGATTTTTAGTGAAGCAGTATTTAGTTGTATGAAATTAAATCAAATGTGAAAAACTGGCTGTGCAAAAATTTGGGTACCCTTTTGTGTACCCTAGTTTTCACATTTTGCTGATTTGAATGCATGTCACTGCTCAATACTGATTACTTGCATCACCAAATTGGTTGGATTAGCTCGTTAAGCCTTGAACTTCATAGACAGGTGTGTCCAATCATGAGAAAAGGTATTTAAGATGGTCAGTTGCAAGTTGTGCTTCCCTTTGACTTTCCTCTGAAGAGTGACAGCATGGGATCCTCAAAGCAACTCTCAAAAGATCTGAAAACAAAGATCGTTCAGTATCATGGTTTAGGGGAAGGCTACAAAAAGCTATCTCAGAGGTTTAAACTGTCAGTTTCAACTGTAAGGAATGTAATCAGGAAATGGAAGGCCACAGTCGCAGTTGCTGTTAAACCCAGGTCTGGCAGGCCAAGAAAAATACAGGAGCGGCATATGTACAGGATTGTGAGAATGGTTACAGACAATCCACAGATCACCTCCAAAGACCTGCAAGAACATCTTGCTGCAGATGGTGTATCCGTACATCGTTCTACAATTCAGCGCAATTTGCACAACAAACACCTGTATGGAAGGGTGATGAGAAAGAAGCCCTTTCTGCACTCACGCCACAAACAGAGTCGCTTGTTGTATGCAAATGCTCATTTAGACAAGCCAGATTCATTTTGGAACAAAGTGCTTTGGACTGATGAGACAAAAATTGAGCTACAGTGATCCCTCGCTATATCGCGCTTCGCCTTTCGCAGCTTCACTCCATCGCGGATTTTATATGTAAGCATATTTAAATATATATCGCGGATTTTTTGCTGGTTCGCGGATTTCTGCGGACAATGGGTCTTTTAATTTCTGGTACATGCTTCCTCAGTTGGTTTGCCCTGTTGATTTCATACAAGGGACGCTATTGGCAGATGGCTGAGAAGCTACCCAGCTTACTTTTCTCTCTCTCTCTTGCGCTGACTTTCTCTGATCCTGACATAGGGGGATTGAGCAGGGGGGCTGTTCGCACACCTAGACGATACGGACGCTCGTCTAAAAATGCTGAAAGATTATCTTCACGTTGCTATCTTTTGTGCAGCTGCTTCCTGAAATGACATGCTGCACAGTGCTTCGCATACTTAAAAGCTCGAAGGGCACGTATTGATTTTTGATTGAAAAACAAACTCTGTCTCTCTCTATCTCTCTCTCTCTCTTTGTCTGCTCCTGACGGAGGGGGTGTGAGCTGCCGCCTTCAACAGCTTTGTGCCGCGGTGCTTTGCATACTTAAAAGCCAAACAGCCCTATTGATTTGTTTGCTTTTCTCTATCTATGTGACATTATCTGCTCCTGACGCGCACTCCTTTGAAGAGGAAGATATGTTTGCATTCTTTTAATTGTGAGATGGAACTGTCATCTCTATCTTGTCATGGAGCACAGTTTAAACTTTTGAAAAAGAGACAAATGTTTGTTTGCAGTGTTTGAATAACGTTCCTGTCTCTCTACAACCTCCTGTGTTTCTGCGCAAATCTGTGACCCAAGCATGACAATATAAAAATGACCATATAAACATATGGTTCTGTGGTGGGTTGGCACCCTGCCCAGGATTGTTACCTGCCTTGTGCCCTGTGTTGGCTGGGATTGGCTCCAGCAGACCCCCGTGACCCTGTGTTTGGAATCAGCGGGTTGGAGAATGGATGGATGGACATATGGTTTCTACTTCGTGGATTTTCTTATTTCGCGGGTGGCTCTGGAACGCAACCCCCGCGATGGAGGAGGGATTACTGTATTTGGTCTTAACAAAAAGTGCTTTGAATGGCGAAAGAAGAACACCACATTCCAAGAAAAACACCTGCTACCTACTGTCAAATTTGGCGGAGGTTCCATCATGCTGTGGGGCTGTGTGGCTAGTTCAGGGACTGGGGCCCTGGTTAAAGTTGAGGGTCGAATGAATTCAACCCAATATCAACAAATTCTTCAGGATAATGTTCAAGCATCAGTCACAAAGTTGAAGTTACGCAGGGGTTGGATATTCCAACAAGACAATGACCCAAAACAAAGTTCAAAATCTACAAAGGCATTCATGCAGAGGGAGAAGTACAATGTTCTGGAATGGCCGTCACAGTCCCCTGACTTGAATATCATCGAAAATCTATGGGATGATTTGAAGCATGCTGTCCATGCTTGGCAGCCATCAAATTTAACTGAACTGGAGAGATTTTGTATGGAAGAATGGTCAAAAATCCCTCCATCCAGAATCCAGACACTTATCAAAGGCTATAGGAGGCATCTAGTGGCTGTTATATTTGCAAAAGGAGGTTCAAATAAGTATTGATGTAATATCTCTGTTGGGGTGCCCAAATGTACGCACCTGTCTAATTTTGTTATGATGTATATTGCATATTTTCTGTTAATCCAATAAACTTAATGTCACTGCTGAAATACTACTGTTTCCATATGGCATGTCATATATTAAAAGGAAGTTGCTACTTTGAAAGCTCAGCCAATGATAATCAAAAAATCAAAGAATTAAGAGGGGTTCCCAAACTTTTACATATGACTGTATATTTTCTGCAGGACGTTATTTTTGTGCACCTGTAAATAAAACCTGATTTATTTTTGCAAAAACCCAACCCTATTGTGCCTGTGTCTCCCTGTCTTACACCATCATCCTGATCACGCTTGGTCCCACAAACTAGACACCTAGAGTGTAGGCTGGTGTCCCCAATTCTCACTCACCCCCTTGGAAGTTTTCATATTTTACTGTTATACAACATTAAAACAATGTGGATTTTTTGGCGTTTTGACACCAAAGAAGCCCCTTACAAATATAAAACAGAAACTAACTGATCATGTAAGTATTTACTCACTTCAAGTCACTATTTAGTAGATGCACGTTTGGAAGCTATGACAGCCATGGGTTTGTGTTCAGGTCACTGTCAGCTTTGTACATCTAGACACTGCAATTTTTTGCCCTACTGCTCAAGCTCTGTCAGGCTGCATGGAGGTCGCTACAGAACAGCATTTCTCAAGTCTAGCCACAAATTTGGAGTTAGATTGAGATCTGGACTTCGACTTAGCCATTGTTGGTTTTAAGCCATTTCCGTTTAGCTTTATTACAGATTTCATCTAATTTTTCCTCCAGGATTTCCTTGTATTTTGCTGTAGTCACCTCTCAAGCCTTCTAGGACCTGCTGCAGAGAAGCATCCCCACAGCATGATGCTACCACCACCATGCTTTAAGGTTGGCGTGATGTGTTTTTGATGATGTGCATCATTTGACTTATGCCAAACATATTATTTATTATGATGGCCAAAAAGCTCAATTTTGGGTCATCATATCTGATAACCTTCTTCCAGCTATCGTCTGTGTCTTCCATGTGCCTTCTTGAATACTCTTGCCAAGACATTTTTTTTTTTTTAACTGGTTGATTTTTTTTTTTTCAGTCTCCCATAAAGTTGCAACATTGGTGAAGCACCCAAGCAACAGGTGTTGTATGCACAGTCTCCCCAGTCTTTAACAACTGTAGCTTGTAACTCTTTCAGATTTATTATAGTCTCTTGGTAAGCCTTTCTCACTAGTCTTCTTGCATAATGTCTCAGTTTTTGTGGATGACCTTTGATCGATCGATAGATAAGGAATGTCTAATGATAGATAGACAGAATTTTATTTGTTCCTAGGCTTTTTATAGAAGCCCTTTAAATAAATATATACATAAATAGATGGAATAGCTCTGCCATACTCTTTCCTTCTCTTAATGATTGATTTAACTGGACAGAGAGGGATATTCAGGGTCTTGGATATTTTCTTGTCTCCATCCCTTGACTTGGGCTTTTTGATCACCTTTTCACAGAGTTGCTTGGAGGCATTCTTTTATCATCACAAGCTGGAACTTCCTGACTGAATATTTATACTGCATTCACTTAAAACCCCTTGACTACAGCCAGGTGATCTCCATTAAACTAAAAGTGTCTTTATGATTTAGATGTGTCATATCAAAGGGGGGTGAATGCTTATGCTATTAAATGTGCCATGTTTTACATTTGTAATTAAATTAGACCACTTTGTAGATATCTGTTTTCACTTTGGTGTTAAGGTGTCTTTTTCTGCTGAACATAGTCGAAAAAATGAAATCCATTGGGATTGAATGTTGTATAAAAATAAAATAAGAAAACTTCTAAAGACAGTGAATACTTTCTATATGCATTGTAGGTCATCTGGTTGGATG
Organism: Erpetoichthys calabaricus; assembly: GCF_900747795.2. Lineage (NCBI taxonomy): Eukaryota > Metazoa > Chordata > Cladistia > Polypteriformes > Polypteridae > Erpetoichthys > Erpetoichthys calabaricus. Next base: position 146,603,240 of record NC_041397.2, read on the forward strand.
TCATAATGACAGATTTGTCCGAGCGCACAATTGCAGATCCAAGTACGCTGAAGACACCTGCAGCCATACGTCATGTGGAGACACTGCAAGTAGTGTTCATGGATTGTGCACTCTGTCTTGGTTCTTAATTAAAGATTACATTGAATTTTCTCATGAAAATAAAAAGCAAATTAAATAAATGTACACATCTACTGCATTACTCAAAACACAATGTATCACATGAAGTGCAATTTTCGGTTGAGTTTATTTCTAATCTTTATTTTATAAAATGAAAGGGGTTGAGGCCTAAGCATTGCCTTTTGAGAGGGCAGTTGTGTGATATGAGATGCTTGAAACTTGATTTTTTTTTTTTTTTTTTATAGCACATGAAGAAACCATTAGGACATGTAAATAAATTGACCTTGAGCAACATATGAATAAAGGGACCAGATACAGGTGAATACACATCAGAAAAGAGATGCGTATATTTAAAAAAGGACGGAGTGGTGGCTCTGAGGCTAAGGATCTGCGCTGGTATCCCGAAGGTTGCCGGTTCGAATCCCCGTCACTTCCAAAAAGTGATCCTACTCTGCTGGGCCCTTGAGCAAGGCCCCTAACCTTCAATTTCTCCAGGGGTGCTGTACAATGGCTGACCCTGTGCTCTGACCCCAAGGGGTATGCGAAAACTAACGAATTCCTAATACAAGAAATTGTATAAGGCGAAATAAAGAACAAAAAATAAATGAATAAAGATGCTCTTCTGTGTTGAGTGCCTGCTAAGATGAAAGTAAATGCAATTAGACAAAAAAAGCCCTAACAAATCAGAGCAAATTAACATATACAATATTAAGTACATGTGCTTAGGCAGGCAGTGTGGTGCATTGGTTAAGGTTTTGGACTTCAAACCCTGTGGCTGTGGGTTCAAATCCTGCTACCAAGTGACTTGACCTACCTGTGCTCCAAAAGAAGTGTAACCAAGTGTATCTCAAATGTTGTAAGTTGCTTTGGATGAAGGCATCAGGCAAATAAGTAAATGTAAGTACATACCTCTGCTATTACCAAACAAAGAACAAAAGAGAAGACAGGAAGAGACTCGCTTTCCTACCCTCTTCAAGCTACTAGGCAAAAGTCTGAAGTGATTGTTTCTGTCAATCAGAATTCTCCTTTAATTTTGCATATGACACGTGTGTATGCCACCTTCTGTCATTCCTGACACCTTTAATTCTCTGCCAGTTGCACTTCAAGGATGTTCATGATATATTAAGTTGAACAAGCCTCAATCCTAGACAGAATCAGTTCTGTAACATCTGTCTGGATGAGAGAAGTGGATTGTCCTGCGAGGGAGCTGAAATGGAAAGAGCCGGCCTGTTACCTTTGAAATGCCTAGTTAAGTCACTGTACATATTAGTCACTGTAATGAAAATACAGTTTGGCTGTAACTATTTGCTTAAATGCCAATTTGTTAAGAGATTTTGTCATTAGTGTGGGCAAAATTTTAACTCTAATTATTTTAACATATATAAATTAAAGATAGAGTGAGAAGCTCAGTTATCCGGGAGGGGTTCAGAGTAGAGCCGCTGCTCCTGCACATCGAAAGGAGTCAGATGAGGTGGCTCGGGCATCTGATCAGGATGCCTCCTGGACGCCTTCCTGGTGAGGTGCTCCAGGCATGTCGGGGAAGACCCAGGACACGCTGGAGGGACTATGTTTCTCAGCTGGCATGGAAACGCCTCGGGCTTCCCCCAGAAGAGCTAGAAGAAGTGGCCGGGGAGAGGGAAGTCTGGGCATCTCTGCTCAAGCTGCTGCCCCTGCGACCCGATCTCGGATAAGCAGAAGAGGATGGATGGATGGATGGATGGATAAATAATGAGATTCAAAATCAAAACAAAAAATAGATTATGCTGTTTGTATTATTAAACTTTTCATGTTTTGTTCCCTTTAAAGCAGCTAAGAACCTTTTAGGCTCTTTTAAACCTTTCCATGAGGGCTTATTAAAAATACATTTCATTAAAGCTACTACATTACAACCAATCACAACAATGTAGATGTTTACTACATCTCATTAAAGTTAATACATTTTAATTCACTTTAATTCAGAAAAATTCATTTCAGGGTATTAAGCGGAAAAATTTGCCCAGTTTGTTCTCAGCGCTACAAGAAATGAGCAGTCATGTTTGAAAAATGTGCAGAGAAGAACCACCAGGGTACCCTAGGACTAAAGGGCATGCCCACCAGACTAAAGCAGTTAATTCTCTGCAAAGGAAGAGTGAACTTTATAAATATTAATTTATTTATTAGTCCTTATGTTACATTTATTATTGAGGGTTGGGGAGCTGGAACGTTTTATGCTCTAATGACTACTTTGCAGATTGAACATAGTAGATTATTTTTGTAGTGGTAATTAGCCAAAAAATAACTTTTTTTTTTTTTTAAATGTTGTGTTTGCAATTAAAGCTGTTATCTTTCTGTGTGCTTTTCTGACTTTTGTCTATCAGCTGGAGCAGATTGCAGTAGTGAAAACTAACTGCCAAGATTATTACTGCAAGCTAAACATGCTTGCTTGATGTGCTATGTGACCCCTGTCGTTGTAGCCCACTCTATGTCTTGTCTGTAGGTTAGCCCTACACGTGGAGCAAGATTTCCTAATAAGTTTGTTCAGGCATTTTGCTTCGTTTGAACTTAAGTTACATTCCCAGGAGACAACAGTGTAGAGCAGCACACTGGCTACTATAAACTGGCAAAACATTTCAAATCAAAAGACCTGAGTCTCCTCAGGAAGTACAGTCCGCTCTGGCTCTTCTTTGTACAACACTACTGCGTTGTCAGACCAGTCCAGTTTGCAGTTATGTGAACCTCCAGGTACTTCCATATCCTCCCCCTGAAAACTGACTTGTCTCAGAGGCTCTTTGGCACAGGGATAATTGTTGCCCTCTTGAAGCAGACCATGGCCACAGATTTTCTCCAATGACATATTAAAGCATGTCATTGATGATGTCAATTAATTGACTTGGATGGGTTACTTAAACACACTCTGATATTCCATCCAAATTGAATGGCATATGTACATTAACTCATTTAATAGTCCTCAGTATAATTTAAAGTAGAACTCTTGTTGCAATTGTATTAGGCTTTATGATACTGCTTCAGCAATGGGATTACAGTGATCCCTCGCTATATCGCGCTTCGCCTTTCGCGGCTTCACTCCATCGCGGATTTTATATGTAAGCATATCTATAATAATAAAAGGCAAAGCCCTCACTGACTGACTGACTGACTCACTCACTGACTGACTCATCACTAATTCTCCAACTTCCCGTGTAGGTGGAAGGCTGAAATTTGGCAGGCTCATTCCTTACAGCTTACTTACAAAAGTTAGGCAGGTTTCATTTCGAAATTCAAAGCGTAATGGTCATAACTGGAACATATTTTTTGTCCATACACTGTAATGGAGGAGGCGGAGTCATGTATCGCGTCATCACGCCTCCTACGTAATCACGTGAACTAAAAACAAGGAAGAGATTTACAGCACGAGTCACACGCGGGAACGAAGGTAAATGACGTTAATTTTTGACTGTCTTTTAATACTGTGTAAGCATACATATTAACACATGTGCAATTAAACGTGTGCATTTACGGGGTGATTTCTCAGGCTTAAAAGCTCACCTTTTATCAAACGCGGGAACAAAGGTAACTGACGTTGTTCACTGTCTTTTAATACTGTGTAACCATACATATTAACACGTGCAATTAAACGTGTGCATTTACGGGGTGATTTCTCAGGCTTAAAAGCTCGCCTTTTACTAAAAAGGTAAATGCAAAACTATTTTCAATCAGTTTATTGAAACGCTCCCGTTAAGGATTGCAATAACATATTCGCGAGATAAAAGAACGAAGTAGGGGGAAATGGAGGAACAGCCGCAAACAGCGAAGAGCAAAAAATTAATTAAACAATTGAGAACGGAGCGAGTTAAGCATACAAGCATGTTCATAAGGGAAACAAAGCACGGTGTAAAATGTAAGTTTAAATTAAGTTTATACAAACGCTCCCGCTGCGGATTGCAATAACATATTCGCGAGATAAAAGTTTAATGAGAAGACACGAGGTATAAACGAACCACACGCCGTGGCGCAACGTTAGGGGCAACAGTTTCAACCATTCTATGATCTGCTTCTCGCAACTGAAAGACGGCACATGGCGGATGTTAGCCGACTTGCTGACCGCAACGTTAGGGGCTTCAACTATGGCGCTGACGCCACATCTCAGTGCCAACACTTTGCAGACTGTACTTAAAAGACACGCCCTCCTCACTGGACAGTTAAAAACACCAATCAAACTAACGATGACATCAAGTATTACCCAATCAAAAGTAGGAAAGGAGGCATCTTCATAAAATGCGTGTGGGATGATTTGCATGAGACGCTGCTTTAAAAAAAAAATGATAAAAAAAATACGGGATAAATCCCGTCCAGTATTGATTCAAAACGGGACGCGCAATTTATGTGAATGTATGTATGTATATATCTATGTCTATATATATATATATGTAGATATGTAAATTTGTATATGTATATATATGTTTATGTGGATGTGTATATACGTATGTATATGTACATATGTGTATATGTAGATATGTATATATATATGTATATATATGTTTATGTGTGTGTGTGTGCATATTATATATATAAAAGACAGCAACACTCATAACATATATATATAATATATGTATATATATATATATATATAATATATGTGTATATATATATATATATATATATATATAATATATAAATATATATATATATATATAATATATGTATGTATATATATATATATATATATATATATGACAGCAACACTCATAACAATGACAACACAATTACATTGACAATCATGTTACGTTATTTTTAAAATGTTTCCTTTACTTTTTCATAACCTCTTTAACACACTACTTCTCCGCTGCGAAGCGCGGGTATTTTGCTAGTTTAAATATATATCGCGGATTTTTTTGCTGGTTCGCGGATTTCTGCGGACAATGGGTCTTTTAATTTCTGGTACATGCTTCCTCAGTTGGTTTGCCCAGTTGATTTCATACAAGGGACGCTATTGGCAGATGGCTGAGAAGCTAGATTGCTTACTTTTCTCTCTCTCTTGCGCTGACTATCTGTGATCCTGACGTATGGGGATTGAGCAGGGGGGCTGTTCGCACACCTAGACGATACGGACGCTCGTCTAAAAATGCTGAAAGATTATCTTCACGTTGCTATCTTTTGTGCAGCTGCTTCCTGAAATGACATGCTGCACAGTGCTTCGCATACTTAAAAGCTCGAAGGGCACGTATTGATTTTTGACTGAAAAACAAACTCTGTCTCTCTCTCTCTCTCTCTCTCTCTCTCTCTCCCTGCTCCTGACGAGGGGGTGTGAGCTGCCGCCTTCAACAGTTTTGTGCTGCGGTGCTTCGCATACTTAAAAGCCAAAGAGCCCTATTGATTTGTTTGCTAGAGATTGTTTTCTCTATCTATGTGACATTCTGTGCTCCTGACACGCACTCCTTTGAAGAGGAAGATATGTTTGCATTCTTTTAATTGTGAGACGGAACTGTCATCTCTGTCTTGTCATGGAGCACAGTTTAAACTTTTGAAAAAGAGACAAATGTTTGTTTGCAGTGTTTGAATAACGTTCCTGTCTCTCTACAACCTCCTCTGTTTCTGCGCAAATCTGTGACCCAAGCATAACAATATAAAAATAACCATATAAACATATGGTTTCTACTTCGCGGATTTTCTTATTTCGCGGGTGGCTCTGGAACGCAACCCCCGCGATGGAGGAGGGATTACTGTATTCTATAGCTGGCCTGGAAACACTATGTTATGCAGTGTTCCCCCATGATGCACTTAGGCTGATGATGAGTGATTGTAGCATTGCCTGAGTAATGGTGCAGGTACAATACTTAATAAATGAGATGTTACAAAAGCTGGGCTTCTAGTCAGAAGGAGTGGAAATGTCTGTTGTAGCCTAAAAGAAAGACGTCCCTGATAACGGGCTTAAGTTTTTAATTTAAAAAAAAAAACAAAAAAAAAACAAATGATACCTTACTGATGTAGTCTGTGTCCAAATTATGGGTTTTAAAGGGATAAAACCCTGGGGGGAGTGTTTCAGGAACCTCCAAAAAGACACAACAGTGATGTCTATGAGCAAGTTGCTGGAACCCTAGTAGTGCTTTTGAATTAAAGGAGTTTTGCAAGGAAGGGCGGGCCATACAGTAATTCTTCCACTGTAATGTGGTACACTACTATTGAATTACAGGAAGCATGTGGTTGCAGCTAAAGATGGTGTAACCAGTTACTAAGTGTAAGGAGACAGCAGCTTTTTCATACAGTGCCAACTGGTGTTGGATAATTTTGCTAACAAGATAAATAAGTATGAAAAAGTGTTGTTTTTTTTTACATTCAGTGCAATAATAGGTGAAATTAGGAAGGCATGATACACAGCCAGACTATTTTTCTCCAAGGGGAAATCAAGATTTGATAAATCAAGAAAAATGTAAGTAGTATACCAAACAACAACAAAACACACACACACACTTCTGGCTTGGATAATGATAAGATATATGTGGCTGAAGCTGGCCCATAAGCTGAATTATTACAATAAAAGCATTTCTAGTCAAAAAGTCTGCCTTTTTCTTCTACTTTACAGTTGTATCTGTCTTCCTACTGCTTTACTGCTAGTATTCACTTGTCCTGGATGTGTTTGGTGATCCCCAAGGCTCAAATTCAATTTTGCCTGCTTCTCTCACAGGAAGAGCTTTTATAACTTACTGCCAAGTACAATGGTGTCCGGTTTGTACAGTTAGTTTTCCCCAAACCCACCTCCATTTTTTCCTGCATCACTCAGGCAATAAAGCATATCTGCTTCTTGCATTTCCAGTCCCCTGCTAGACATGAAATAACGCCTTCCTCGGCTTACTCCAGTCCCTATGGCAACTGTCTCTCTATTGCCTGAAAACATACTGAGGGGATCTGCCGACAAGCAGACTGCTACCTTTTTTATCTTCAGCTCAATTTAGAAGAAAAGCTCTTTAGACATTTCTTGTTTTCTAGTTTCTTATTATCGTTATGTTAAAGTGTACTCATTTTTAAATATAACAGAGTGAATATTTTCATATTTCAGGAAAAAAATTGCACAACTGATGTTTACAAAGGATGATTATAATAATCGCACAATATTTATCAAAATGCTTGCTGTCAGACTTATTCTGTCCTTGGGAGCACTGAATGGCCTTTGTTGCTTCTTTCCTAAGGCTATAGATAAAAACTTTTAACTTATTTTACAGCAGAGATGCACACTTCATACAAAACACTAATGCTTCCAAGCTCCACAGCCATAAATGACATGACTGATGGAAAATGCAGAAGTATCATAAAGAGTTTTTGACTTGAAGTATAGTTAAATCAGGCCTACTGTGAATGTCACGGGAATTGACAATGTGAAGGCTCAGAAGCATCAAAAGGACACATTCAGGTGGCATCCTGTCTAGCCTGAAGTAACCTGGCAAAGAAAATGGAAACAAATGTCACAGATTTAAATGTGAGACAGTAGGCTGGAAATAAAGAAATGCTTTTTTGTGTTCAGCTTGCTATTTGCTAGTTGTATCTAAAAACCTGGCCATCTCTCTAGCTGTCTAAATAAAGGAAGAAAAAAAACTACCTTTTGGACTTTTTATTAGGTTTCTGCTTATTTTTTGATTTTACTTCCAAGTTAACACTCAATATTAGACTGTTATGATAAAAGCAAATGGAATGGGAGAATGAAGAGTAAAGGTATAACAGAGTCCACATAAAACAAAAATTCACAGAAGCTGTTATGGTGGCAGTATTGCTCTGTATTTATAACTGGACTCGATATTAAGTAAATGTACCGTGGGACTGTTATAGCCAATTGTAGTCTCTTCAAACGTATTATATTTATTTATTTCATAGTTTAATTAAGTATGGTTACAATTCATAATTACAACTGTTCCATATTTCTTCAGCTTGAGCCCTGGCAGATAAAGTGATTTGCTCAAGGTCGCCATGTTATACTTGTGTAAGAACGGAACCTTTACTTTCAGATTTTCAGACCAAAGCTTTTACCCATAAACCATACTGTCCAAACGGTTAATTAATGGCTAATTCATGTCTAAATATGACCTTTCCTGCATTTCATGTGTTGTGTTCTAAGTGTTACTTGTTAAGCTACAGTGGGTTGGTTCTTTATAGTTGCCTAACACATTAAAACACCTTAAATATTCTCTTATATACTTTAGGACTTTTGACACAGTTATATCAAAAATAATGCTGAAAGAACACAGGTGTGTTCATCGGAGTTTTATACACAACGGTTACTTTATTCTGTGTCATGACATTAAAAACTGACCACTTACTATTGCTCGAGCAGATTCAAATATGTTAGCAGTCTCAAAATGGAAAGACAGAACTTAACTTACCACAGTAAAGCAAATAGCAATTGAATACAAAAACCTGCAAACACTTTCAGGAAATGTCTTCCTTCATCATTTGTGTGCCAGAATGATCCATCTTGAGGCATTTATCCATCCATCCATTTTCCAACCCGCTGAATCCGAACACAGGGTCACAGGGGTCTGCTGGAGCCAATCCCAGCCAACACAGGGCACAAGGCAGGAACCAATCCCGGGCAGGGCGCCAACCCACCGCAGTCTTGAGGCATTTAGTTTTTCCTAATTAATTCAGATTAGATTAGACTTTCCCCTGTCTCCAACTGGCTATCTCTTATCCCTTCATCACCCAACAGCTAATTTGTGGTGAGTGTACTGGCACAAAATGGATGTCATTGCATCATCCAGATGGAGGCTGCACATCAGTGGTGGTTGAAGTGGCACCCCACTCACTATGTAAAAGACTGAGTAGTTAGAAAAGCACTATATAAATGTAAAGTAATATACTAGTGAGACTTGGCACAAAGGTAATTGGTGTTAACTACCTTGTAATGAAAGTTGCAGCACCCTTTCAGCAACCCCTTTTATCACCTATGTGACTGCTTCACACATTTTTTCTAGCTCCAGTCCTAGCAGTACGAAACACCATATAGCCAGGACATGACAAACAACAGGTCCATGTTCTCATAAGTGCAGTGTTCCAGCTGTTGTAAAGTTTGTTTCCCACATGCTTTATGTTCTCATGGTTATATTGGTATTAAGATTACATCCTGGATTTGTACAGGCACAAATAGCGCCTATACCCTTAAAACAATGCATCTTCACCCAATTTCTAGAGTGTGGAATGCTGTGATTTTTATATGTATTTTCCATTTAGATATTAGGGTGTTTCCTAAAGAAAGCTACTATGTTTGAAAGGTGAACTTCAAATAACCTTCTTATGAAACTTCAACATTTTGATTCAAGAGAATGCTCTTCATTTTATCAAAGTAATTAAGTCTAACATTTTTCTTGTTGTAGAATATATATTCCGAATATCATTTGATATTACTTTGTACCTAAGGAAGTATCATTTTGAATACAATAATCCATAAAATGTTTTATTATCCAGCTAATTATTGTAATCATTGCTTGTAATGGTACTTACAGTCTATTTTAAGCACATGATGATCACTTTTGAACTGGTTATACCAAACTCAGCAAAGAATCAGTTATCTCATTAAAAAGCATAGACTTGTGATATAGAGAAGACAGTGGAGACTGGATTATGACACAGTGTGGTCCAATTGGAATGCAGTGCTCTCATAAGAGGATCTTCACACTTCTAGATCAAAAGCAAAAATGTACTCACTGCCGTGGGGTTCTGTAGATGCTTGATTGGCATGTAATACTTTTTTTTTTTTTTATTTAAAGAAAATAACATTCCATACAATCAAGTCTAACTTATGCAAACAGATAACATTACATACAATCAAGTTGAACTTAATAAAATATAATTCAACCCCCACCCGAACATATAATCATTTCTGTTAGAAAATTATGTTGAAGAGTCAGGAGTCATTAAATTTGAGATGCTATATTTTCTAAACCCTAGACCTAAAATGCAAGGGTTATATGGATAATTAAAAGCATATTAACTTAATTCAGTCAACCTGTAAAGATATGAAAATGTGGCATGATGGTAAACCAGTTAATGCTTCTGACTCATAGATGCAGCTTCCTGGGTTCAAATCCAATGCAGCTTTTGTCATCTGTGTGAGATTTACTCCCCATGTCTACCAGATGTTTTTCCATCGCCCAAAGACACGGGTATTAGGTAAATTGACAACTCTGAACTGGCCTGGTCCAAGTCTGATTGCGAGTGTGGGTGCGTGGGTGTGGACCCAAGTGGCATTAATCAGATTTGAAAAGGTTAAATTAATCTTATAAAGATATGAATAAGAGATGGACTGCTCATTCTTCAGATCAGTTCAAAGAAACACTACAGATTTTCCACCAGCCAGTTTATTTTGTCTCACAGTTTCAGACAGTTCAAGTCTAGAAATGGGAAAACAAGAAGTCTGAATAACACTGGAATCTACTCACCACCAAACAATTATCTTCAAATTAGAAAGTCTGAGTTAGCATAAAGTGTCCTATATCGAGGTGTTCATAAGAAATGTAATGATTTACTTTTTGAGGTAGAAGTACACAATAAACAAGAATAGCTGCATCAGATACAATATATAAAACCTTAACATGCGTGCTTCAATGCAAATGTTTCAAGTCTAAATATTCCCAATTGTAATAGAAGTTTGTCATTTTTCATCTTCTGATAGTGATCCCTAGAGGGCTAGATCCCTATTAAAGCATCACAAATATCATATTCCTAATCACAGATTTTGAAAGAATTTAAAATGATACCCCACATTCTTATGTATGAAATCTGTCATTTTTAACTTTCTTGGAGGGCTAGTAACACTGGTAAAGAATCAGATATCCTCTAAATAGTATAAAATAACACTATAAATGTTATTTGTATTACCGATCCCCATTGTTTTAAACTTTTGTGAAAAGGAGTAAGTTTGACTTCATGTATCCCATTAGAGGGTGAACCCTTGAGATGAGAGATGGGACATGCAACATTTCAAGTCCTTCTAAACATATTTGTTGCAGACACCTATTGATTTACTCTTTATCATAAAGAGTGTAATTTCTTACACAAAATATGGTCCAGAAATGGCCTACAGATAAAGGTTTTTTGGTCTATAGGGTCAAAACTAAAGGAGAACCCCAAAAAAGGTCTACGTCTTGTATAACTGGACATTAGAATGAATAGAATTGTATAGGATATGTGGAGGTTCCCTTGTACCCATGAGTCAGGAGGCAGAGAACAAAAAAAGAAAAACTGAAATGATTTCAAAGTGTTCATTAGTAATTCTTATAAGCCTGCAGATACTGTGGCCCTATATGGACTAACCTGAACTGCCCTTATAAAATCAATTTGGAGTACTGGTGACTTCTAAAATTATTGTATGGGCTAAGTGACAAGCTAGTAGAAATAAGGCATTTCATTTAATGAGTCTGCAAAGTTGCACCCATCTTGTGTTTTCTTTACAAAAGTCACACAGGATTGACAAATCAGACACAGTGAGACAAATTGTGTCTAGTACAAGAACTGCAACAGCTGTCTGTGAACCAGGATTTGCTGGTTGACCAAGTCATTAGTATTTTATGATAATACGTTACGCATTTCAGATTCTCAAAAGAAGTCAATTCTAGTTGCCATATGCTATTGAGCATGGCACACAAACAGTATACTTCAAACCTTTAATTTTGCCTGTTTGACAGACTAAAGATAGACTGTGTTTACTCAGAGAAGCTGGTGTCTACACTTGCCAAATGCCTACAGAGCAGCAACAAGCTATCAGCTGGGCTGTCTGTTTTAACGAAGATGACTAACACAGAGGGGTCAAACTGTAGAATCTGGAAATGACTTCACAAGATGGTCTGAGTCAAATACAAGACAGCTGTCCAAAATGTGTTTTAACAAGTTATCCGAAGATTCTCCTTGAATGTTCAAAGTAAGGGTGGGGCAAACAAAAAGTTTTTTTTCCCTCTTTCCATCTCCTGAAGTTGCTAGCTCTAGTACAGGATCACGGAGGGCTGGTACCTACCATGGGAGCAGCAAGTGTACAGTAAGTGTATACCAATCATGTACATGGCACCAGTCAGTCACTGGGCAACTGACACAAGATATGTGTTTAGGGTGGTAACTCAGGAAAAACAGGGCACACAGGGGAATTCTCAATCATTCATATTTTTAGGTTTCCTATAGTTTTTCACTGCGGTGGGTTGGCACCCTGCCTGGGATTGGTTCCTGCCTTGTGCCCTGTGTTGGCTGGGATTGGCTCCAGCAGACCCCCGTGACCCTGTGTTCGGATTCAGCGGGTTGGAAAATGGATGGATGGATAGTTTTTCAAGTTTTCTTCAACAGTCCAAAGATATGCAGGTTAGGTAGGCTGGTCATGCTAAACTGAGCCTTGATATGTGTATGTTCACCCTGCAATGAGCTGGCACCCTTGTACAGAGATTGTTCTTGCCTTACGTCCCGTGCTTGCTGGGATAGCTTCCATCTTTCACATGAACATGCTCTGGATATACAAGTTTAGAAAATGGGTGGATGAATTGATAATATTTTTAAATCTGTTGAATCCAATTCAGGGTTACAAGATGCTGAAGCCTATCCTGGAAACACTGGGTGCAAAGCAGTAAGCATTTTTGGACTAGGAAACAGTTCATTGTTTTGCCAAATTTGGAATTGCCAGTAAACCTACCATGCATATCTTTGGTTTGTGGTAGGAAAACCACATAGATTCAGGAAGAACATGCAAGCCTGACACAGAAAGCAGCAGAGAGTAGGTTTCATACGCATGATGCTGATTTTGTAAGGCAGTTGCAACACCAACAGAGCTATTCTATCATTCAGTTTTTTCTGAATGTATTACCGAAATACTCATTTAAACAATTATTTCCCGTTAAATTAAGCCAGTCATTAGACATACTAAATATTTGTCTTTTTTTTTTAACCCTGTTCAGTCCATCAATATATAGTGTTTCATCATCTAGATTCTTTAGATACTAGATTATCAGTTTTCACCACTGAAAACTCCAGTCGTTCACCCACTACTACATCCATTTAAACCAGTTAAGGGTTATGGAGCCCAGGAAACTATCCTGACAGCATTACACAAAGGAACCAACCCTAGAGGAGACAGGCCATCACTTAAATACAATTTAAAAAATATATCTGAATGTGCATTCTGGCTGTATCTCTTATAATGGTGTAGGCTACTATTTTAATTTCATTTAAGTTTGTTCCTCCCTGCGTGGAATTTGCATGTTCTCCCCATGTCTGCGTGGGTTTCCTCCGGGTGCTCCGGTTTCCTCCCACAGTCCAAAGAAATGCAGGTTAGGTCGATTGCTGATTCTACATTGGCCCTAATGTGTGCTTGGTGTGTGGGTGTGTGTGTGTGTGTCCTGCGGTGGGTTGGCGCCCTGCCCAGGATTGGTTCCCTGCCTTGCGCCCTGTGTTGGCTGGGATTGGTTCCAGCAGACCCCCGTGACCCTGTGTTTGGATTCAGCGGGTTGGAAAATGGATGGATGGATAGATTTAAGTTTGTTAGGCCACACTTACCATTAGCGCAGTTTTTACTATATTTGGCATTATTTATAATGAACAAACATGTCTACATTGATTTTATCTGTACCAAGGACATAATTATTATTAGTTGACATTTGTACTTCCTTTGGCGGGACAAATGGCATTTTTAATGTTTAACTGAGAGAAGAGAACATAAACATAAAAATACATTAAGTAAAAGACATAATCATATAGCCAG